>NC_059279.1:4387500-4452500 GCF_017591435.1 Portunus trituberculatus | reverse complement strand
CAATAGGTGTCTGATACCAATACTCCTGTCATTTCATTGCTAGTAGTAGAGAAATTACCATGTGAAATAGAACTGCAAATGAGGAATAACTAAACTTTTTTGGTTCCCTACTTTTGGTTGACTACTAGTTAAAGAGACTAATGACTTATAATAAACTAGGTAATTTGATTTCACGATTCTACATCGCAGGGAGCTACAAATAAGGAGTAACTACACTTTTTTTTAGTTCCCTACATTGATTACAAGTCAAAGAGATTATGATAAACTAGGTCATTCGATTTCATTATTCTCCATCGCAGGCTGCTTCATTTAACTTCCCTATAGCTTGTAGTAACTAGAAACGACGACACTAGACTGACGAGAGCTAGACTTCACAAAAAAAAGGGGAAAAAAAAGAGAGACAGCAACGTGACTCGGAAATAATAATGGTTTGGGCATGACTGGGGGCTCCTTCTTCTCCTCCCGACGGATGTGAATTAATGTTCACGGAATAGAGTTGTGCAGCGGATCGCGGAAGGGAGGGAAGGGAAGGGAAGGGAAGTAAGAGTTGGGGCTAAAACGAATACAGTTTTGATTGCGCCTTCATTGGTGACGTTCTCTCTTGCAGTGGTGAGCCTCGTCATTCCCTCGGCATCACCGTCCGTAAAGTGTGTAATGAATTTACCTCGTTACTTTAGTCGTCTGTTGGCAAGGTTATACAGGACGACGCCGCCGCTCTCGATTCCTGCTAGGTACGTGTGACATACCCATACATTTTTGCATTAGAGAGAGAGAGAGAGAGAGAGAGAGAGAGAGAGAGTGGGGGAGGAGGGTAAGGCCACTGTGTCAGTGTGGTAAACTTATAATTGTGTCTGTAACGTAACTACGCCGGTGTGTGGAGAGGGAGAGGCTTGAGCAGGCCGCTTGTCTAGTGGTGACAGCGGGTTGCTAGGAGACGCCATCTGCCACTACCCTCGCCCCGGTCCACACAGAAAAGCTGTTTGGTAACTTCCAGAATATTGAGGATGGGCAGAAATAATTGTTTTAACCTGTTCTCAGCTGAGGGACTAATAAAAACACTCTAATTCATGTATCTCGTTTCCCTGCTTTTAATTCAGTTCCAAGAGGTCAGCCACCTTATCAATTCCAGTTTATTATAATTGTGTTACATAATTGCTTGCAAGTCTGTAAAAGTAATACTTCTTTTGCGGCATTCTTATCTTTAAAGATATTTTGCCATCATATATTAGTGTCATGAACAATCTTATACACGACTGACTGTCTGCAAAAAGTCATCCGCTAAACTCTGATTCCTGTGATGCATCTCAGCTCCTCGCGTGCCTCTTTGTGGCTGTAGATGCACAATAGTCTTGTTGCTCCATCTGATCCCGCTGTAGAGGTTGTGAGATGAATCGTTTCCATAGCAACTCCTCCCTCCACCCGCCCACATGCTGGCTGACTCACCTGTTTCCATCACAACCAGCCACCACACGCCGTCACATGCCACCGTATCCTCTGTTAACCTATCCTAAACACAGCAAACAGTCACACACCATCACATACCACCGCAACCTCTCTTGACCTTTTCTAAACAGAGCAAACCATCACACCACATGCCGTCCCTCACTACCGTCTCTCCTCTTACTCCATTCAAACTCACACCTGCTTTCATCTTACTAATCATTAACATGCTTTTATCTATGGCATGATCTATTACTATGAAATTTACTAATGGAAATGGCAACCACCACACTCTCCCTTTCACACCTGCTGTCATCTTATGAATTACTAATATACTTTTATCAATGGCATGATCTAAAAATTCTCTTCCAATTACCATGAAAATACTACCGAAATCCCCGGAACTACTATTACCACCACCACCACCACCACATCAGCTGTCCTTCCTCCCAGCGCTCCTCATTTACGGGTCTGCTCATAACTGGCAGGAAATTAATACACGATAGGAGTCATGATAAGCAACGAATTTCCACGTTGATTTTGATTCCACACGCTAACTATTCCTGCAATCATACGCTATCGTGGGCAGTACCAAAAGATATCTTCTGGTTGAACTATTGCCAAGGAAACATGTAGCTCCTGCGGACAGTGTTTAGAAGTACCCAGTTGCAGGTAATTAGTATTTCAGAGGTAATTAGATAAAAGCAATGTTTTTAAGAGGAAATCTCATTTAGCTAAAATGAATTTTTTCAGGTAATTGCTTTTCAATAATTAGAGTTTAACAGTTAATTAAATAAACGTAACTAGTGTCTTAACAGCTAATAAATTGCAAGTGATCAGTGTTCTACAGGTAACCAGGTAGAAGCAGTCAGTGTGCTACAGTTAATCAAGTACAGGTGTTGTGCAGGTAACCAACTAAAAATAAGAACTTTTTTTATACGTCATCAGATACGAATAGTCAATGTTTCAACGTTTCACAGGTATAAAGCCACACGTAATTAGCATTATATGGGTAACCAGGTAAAAGTAATCAATGTACAGATAACGAGATGATAAAAAAAATCAGTATCATAGAGCTAACCAAGTACAAGTTATCAGTGTTCAAGTAACCAGATAATACAAGTAATCATAACTGTACAGATAACCAGGTACAAGTAATCAGTGTAGAGGTAATCAGGCAATACAAGTAAGCAAAATTGTACAGGTAACCAGGTACAAGTGATCAGTGTAGAGGTAAGCAGGGAATGTACAAGTAACCAGGTGCAAGCTATCAGTACAGAGATAAGCAGGTAGTATACAGGTAACCAGGTACAAGCAATCAGTATAGAGGTAAGCAGGTAATCAAAATTGTACAGGTAACCAGGTACAAGCGATCAGTGTATAGGTAAGCAGGGAATGAACAGGTAACTAGGTGCAAGCGATCAGCGCAGAGGTAAGCAGGTAGTAAAGGGAATCAGCGCAGAGGGAGCACGCGTCGCCGGCTAGGAGGGAACAAGGACCAACACCGTGTTACCTGTTCGCTGCAGTTATTTACCCAGTTATATATAATCACGATTCCCTGAAGCCCTGCGAACACAAACAAACCTCTGAAATATACACGTACACAATAATTTTCATCACGATTCCTGTTTTGTACTCACGCACCAGAACGGATTGTTTTATTCATTTGTTTGTGCATTTATTTATTCTTTTTTTTTATTGTATTCATTGTTTCGTTAACGTGTGAAGACACCCAAAGATTTTTTTTTTTCCATTTACGGTTTGGTTTATCTATTATTATTGTTGTTGTTGTTGTTGTTGTTGTTGTTGTTGTTGTTGTTATTATTGTTGTTATTATTGTTATTATTATTATTATCATTATTATTGTTATTATTGTTATTATTATTGTTATCATTATTATTATCATTATTATTATTGCTATTATTGTTATTATTATTATTGGTATTGTTATTACTATTATTGTTATTATTGTTATCATTATTATTATCATTATCATTATTATTATTATTATTATTATTATTATTATTATTATTATTATTATCATTATTATTATTATTATTACTATTGTTATTATTATTATCATTTATTCTATTTATCTATTTATTTATTTATTGTTATTACTATTATTATTATTTTCATTATTATTATCATTATCATCATTATTATCATTATTACTGTACTATTATTACTATCATTATTATTATTATTATTATTATTATTATTATTATTATTATTATTATTATTATTATTATTATTATTATTACTATTATTATCATTATTATTATTATTGTTATTGTTATTATTATCATTATTGTTATTATTATTATTGTTATTATTATTATTATTATTATTATTATTATTATTATTATTGTTATTATTATTTTTATCATAATCATTACTATTATTATTGTTACTATTTATTGTTGAATTTTCTTTATCATTTTGTTTACCTGCAAAGACTGAGATAGTGCAAAACGAAAGAGAATAATAAAACAAACCATCAATTTACTCACCCTTTTACAGAACAAAAAAGTTTTAATAAAAGAATTGTAAACAGTTCAGTTGTATTTCCTTTCATCAATTTGCTTACAAATCAACCTGTTACAAAATGCAGATGGATCCTGGTAATATTTCTTTCCCTTCATATTCTTCATCAGCATTTATTCCCTCATAATGATAGTGAAACATATATACACTCATTTACTCATATATAACTCACACATGTACTGCACAAGCTCGATGAGTCCAGGTGACATTTGAAGCTCGTTGAAAGTTTTCCGCCTAGGGCCATGCTCGGATTGGCTGTTCTTGAGGTTTATCTTGCGTTATAAGTAGGGTGAGGCGGCACCGCTCACCGCTCGCCGCTCACAGCACACCCAGAGACTTTGCACAGGTGACGCAATATACCAATGTACAGGTAACGGACACAGGCCAGGCGTGCACACAAGGAGCAAATAATATACTGCTTGGATATGTGGGCTGGCTCAGTGAATAATGAAAATAATAATGTTGATAATAATAATAATAATAATAATAATAATAATAATAATAATAATAATAATTATAATAATAATAATAATAATAGTAATAATAATGATAACAATGATAATAATAACAATAACAGATGGATAAAGTGGACGGAGTGACTAATAAGAGGACATGTTTTGTACTACACAGAGTATGCCAATTAATTTCTTTATATTCTCTCTCTCTCTCTCTCTCTCTCTCTCTCTCTCTCTCTCTCTCTCTCTCTCTCTCCCTTTCCTTCTTTCTCTCTTTGTTCCTTGGTTTCTTTTTTTTTTCCTTTTCGAAGTATCTTTGAGGTATATTGTAGATGCGTAGTATTAGTATTAGAAGTAGTAGTAGTAGTAGTAGTAGTAGTAGTAGTAGTAGTAGTAGTAGAAGTAACAACAACAACAACGGTGATGATAATAAAAAAATAGCACAATGATGATAACATTCGCAAAATAAAGCAATAAGGTCCAAGCAACAACGAGCAAACTGAAGGTCAAGCGAGATAAGAATCGAGTGCAGGCTACGGGTGACTGCGCCTCTTGTTCTGGGTATGAAGGAGACATTTCCAAGTAACATGAAGTGCCAAACACCACTGATAAGATATACGTAGATCAGAGGAGGAAAATTATGAGATAACCACCATTGGCAAGCTTGGGAGGGAACTTTGCCGGCTGCGAGATAACAAATCAGTCACATATACGTTTATCTTTATATAACCGAGAATATTTTTTGTTTAGTAGAATTATGTTGAAGTGAAATCATACAGCATTGTGTCTGAAAAAAAATGTTTACCAGAAATTAATAAAGAAATACATCATGCGATATACTTCACGTTTAAATAACAATGCGGTTAGGAAGAAAAAAAAATCTTATTCTTTGATCGATAATTATTGATATTAATCCCTCAGCACTGGGACACATTTTTACCTTGAGATTTCTGTACGATTAGACCATCTTATTAACATTAAGAAGAATATAGAGGTCAGATGATTAATAGCCAGAGTTTTCCCAATATCAATCCACTTCATGAGTTTTTGAAGCTGTATAAAATCACCAAATAGTAAGCGGAGTGAATATGAAAACGCGTCATGCTACTCGGTATTAAATTGCTTATGAATATGATAGTACGAACTCAGATGTCTACGAGATAGCCTGTACGTCTCTTTGTTACTACTGACCTTGTACATGCATGGACAGCATTTGTATTGTACGTACGCATATACAGTCGGAAGCTTTAAATGTTAGTTGCATGCATCATTAGGTTCGATTCCGTATTTGCAGCGTGTAGTGTTTCCTAGTGTGTCTTGTCTGTTGCCGCAAGATTATTATTATTTTTTTTTTATGCAGGAGGGAAGACTGCCAAGGGCAACAAAATGTTAGAAAAAAAAAAGGTCCACTGGAACTGCAGGTTCCCTAAAAGGTCCGAAAGAGTCATAGAAAAGCCAGGGACAAATGTCTTGAAACTTCTCTCTTAAAATAAGTCAAGTCGTAGGGAGATGGAAATACAGAAGCAGGTAGGGAGTTCTAGAGTTTGCCAGTGAAAGGTATGAATGGTTGAGAGTATTGGTTAACTCTTGTATTAAAGGGCTGAACAGAATAGGGATGAGAGGAAGAAGAAAGCCTTGTGCAGCAGGAGGAGGGAAGGCATGCAGTTAGCAAGATCAGTAGAGCAGTTAACATGAAAATAGTGATAAAAGATAGAAAGAGATGCAACATTTCGGCGGTGAGAAAGAAGCTGAATACAGTTAATCAGAGGAGGAGAGTTGATTAGGCGAAAGGCGTCAGTGATAAGGGAGACTCGACACAAATCAGACTAGTCGAGCTCTGTTGTACATCTGTAACTATAACACTGACAGCTTGCTGTTAAACTCTATATTCTTCTCAGACTCGATACCTGAGCAATATTGTGATGCAGGTAAGTGTTCTTATATTTTTGCTGCATTTATGAGATACGGTATCTGGACAGTACGTAGGTTATTCTGACAATGTACTGCACACCAAACACTGACAACTTACACGAACTTATATGTATATTTTCTTACATTCTCGCTGCATTTGTAAGACTTAACATCTGGTCATATGCAGGTATATTTTCTTATACGCTTCATACATTTTGATGGCTTGATAACCGATAACTGAACAAAATATATAAGACTTTTCATGTGGGAAGGGTATTGGCTAAGACTAAACTTAGAAATAACATTTTCTAACATTCTCGTTGCTTTGTGAGACTCGACACCCGGACAAAATTGTTTTAGAGGTATATTTTCTTGTACGCTTCATACATTTGTGAGACTCGATAACTGAACAATTATAAACTTTTCATGTGGGAAGGGCATCGGCTTAGACTAAACTTAGATTTAGTATATTCTTACATTCTTGCTGCATTTTGCGAAATTTGATAGCTAGACAATACTATCATGCAGCAAGACATAAGCTACACATATAAGGCGTCTCCAATGTTTAGTGTGCAACAAAACTCGATTAACTCGCAATGACCGTCGGTGGTGTGCGGAGGGCGGCGTCCAGCGGGGAGAGGGAGAGGGAGAGGGGGTACGATCCTGAGAGGCACGCCTTCCTGGAAACCATCGTGAAACTCATTGTGGCTTTGTGACCATGACTGCGTCGCTTCGCCCCAGCCTGGCCCAAGTCTGCTGGTTCACACACGCCATTACGATCACCCACCCTAACGCTTCCTTATTTCTTACACCACTTTCCTCACTACACATTACTCTCATCTGTCCTGACTATCATTGTGGCTCCGTGACCATAACTGCGGCGCTCAAACCAAGCCCGGTCTGAGTTTGGTTTCTACACGCCATTACCATAACTCGTCCCTATTTCTTACACCTCTTCCCTCATTGCACGTTAGTCCCTCTACCCACAACATTATTATTATTATTATTATTATTATTATTATTATTATTATTATTATTATTATTGTTATTATTATTTTTTTTTATTATTATTATCGTTATTATTTTTTTATTATCATTATTATTAGTATTATTGGTATTAGTATCAGTATTATTAGTATTAGTATTAGCATTAGTATTAGTATTAGTATGAGTATTAGTATCATCATTACCATTATTTCTTATAAGTCACATAGCAGCAATACACTAGTATAACTTGTACCGAAAATCATTAAGTTCAAATGCATTAATGGTGGTGGTGGTGGTGGGGCTGGGATTGTGGTGATACATTTCTGTCCCAGTATCGTAAATAGAAATAAGAAAACATTACTAGCACATGTAATACTATTAGTACTGGAAATTAGTAAAGCAGCATTAGAAGCATTAGAAGTGGTGGTGGTGGTGGTGGTGGTGGTGTTGCATTCCTGTCCCAGTATCGTGAGCAGACATAACCAGCAAGGCGTGATAGGTGGAAGAGTGAAGGCTCCTCCTCCCTTATGACCAGTACCAATCGTGAAGGTGGACTGTACCTGGCCCCGCCCTCCGTGAACCACCTTACATCGATAGTGTTACCAGGGCTTATCCATGATTTGTTAACTCTATAATGTGTCCTAACAATGTGTGGTATGTGCATCAATACCACAACCACCTGCAAACCACAAAATGGAGCTTCTCTTTTCTACACTTCTCCTGAGTTTTGGCTGTCATGTTTCGGGTACAGAGGTGAAACATATAGAGTTTGATTACATACATACAGGTGAATTACACATGGTGCGTCATAGTGTATACGTAGATCTTTCACAAGTAAATGAAATACGAGTGAATTGTATATACTATACAACTATATGTTTCATTTGTTATACATAAATAGAGGTAAAGTATTTTTTCTAGTTTAATCATACTAATGCAATGTAGGGCTAAGTTGTGATAGACTAAGTTACATTAGGTTGGGTTGAATTAGGATAGATGGTTGCATTTATTCAACTAATTGAAATATTCATACGTCAGTATTTATCCTGTAACATTTGTTCGAAGAATTACACACTATTGCTGATAAATATTTTTTCTATGATACATTTGTTAATGAAAACCAAACTCACTCCCCCACACACACACAGGGGTGATGGAATTTTCGCTGTATTGTTTGCTGTCTTTGGAAAGCGACTTTCACATACAAGAAACTCATCCATTGTTTCTGGAATCGTGAAACAGTTTCTGGGTGGAATGGCGGCGGGTTATTGAATAAATTTCCCCCACAGACTAAAAATACACACAAGCAAGAGTATGGAACCCAAATATAGATATTGATTAATTAATTTTGAACATATTCTTTATTTTCATTTAACGTTTTATCGACTACATGTTTTAACCATACTCTGATCAAAGATATTCTGATTTTCAAAGTTGTTTTCATCATTTCAGTTGTAGTTTACGACAGATTTTCCATCATAAATTGGAAGAACATGAATATGAACTTGTTTCATCGTCTCCATAGTCTTTGATAATTGTATTAGTAATATCTTACATCATGTCAAGATAAGGACTCTCAATATGGCGCAGCTAAGTGTAGGATTAACCCCTTTCAGTACCATGACGCGTTGTCATATTCATTCCGGTTACTGTTTGGTGATTTTGTACAGCTTCAAAATCTTGTGTGGGGTAAAAATAGTGGAAGCTGGCAATTAATCTTCTGGTCTCCATAGACTCTTCCTAATGTCAATAAAATGGTCTTAATCATACCCAAATCTCAATGGTAAAAAAAAATGTGTCCCAGTTCTAAAAGAAGTAACGCCGAGAGGAAGGCCAGAAACGAAGTGTACCAAGAGATTATGAAGTCATGCATTCTAAGTTTAGTGATGCTGAAAACAGAAACCATATTTTTCCCATCTCTCTCTCTCTCTCTCTCTCTCTCTCTCTCTCTCTCTCTCTCTCTCTCTCTCTGTGTGTGTGTGTGTGTGTGTGTGTGTGTGTGTGTGTGTGTGTGTGTGTGTGTGTGTGTGTGTGTAACAGTAACAACGAATATGCAAGGCAAACTATAACTATTCTTGATAAGAAGTAAAATACACAAATAAGGATAAGAAATATATATATATATATATATATATATATATATATATATATATATATATATATATATATATATATATATATATATATATATATATATATATATATATATATATATATATATATATATATATATATATATATATATATATATATATATATATATATATATATATATATATATATATATATATATATATATATATATATATATATATATATATATATATATATATATATATATATATATATATATATATATATATATATATATATATATATATATATATATATATATATATATATATATATATATATATATATATATATATATATATATATATATATATATATATATATATATATATATATATATATATATATATATATATATATATATATATATATATATATATATATATATATATATATATATATATAATATGCAGATAGATAAATAGATAACTAGAAAAGCTAGTAAATAAATGAGATATAGAAAATAAAGCAAACCAAATAAAATAAAACGAACTGAAAATAAACAAGAGAATAAATAAGCATAATATTGATATTACATGAAACTCGATACTTGTGAAACTTCTTCCAATGCATTATGGAACTTGTCGCAGCATACCATGAAAACTGACACCCCATGAAGCCACTGCCACACTAAATTACGTATTCTGGAGCAGGAGAGCCTCTGAGGAAAGTTGGAAGCTGCGGAGGTCTTTCGAAGCTAATTAGAATTAATATGATGAGATGATGATAAGGAAAATATGAAAAGCCTCAGTGATATTTATAGTTTTGTTCAGAGAGTAAGATATTAATTTTCAAGCAGCTGTTCTTTCACACACACACACACACACACACACACACACACACACACACACACACACACATACGTAGTATTGCAAAACATCACAAATCCCTAACAAGAAGCTTTACATGTAATTGAATTTTCATTTTAAGTTACATCTAAACATGGTGCAGTGAAACCATCATGGATTATGGGAGAAGTATAATTATGTCAGATAATTATCAGAGAAAAGTCAGTGCGATGGATTAACTTGGCAGGAATACTGACAAGATTCATCTTGATTGCGTGAATTATTTAAATGAATCATCACATAGAGCTGCAACAAACAAGCATACTGACGTTTGAGAGACTCACTTGAATATATTGAAATACTAAACCGTGGTTCTGTACATTATTTGCCATGTTCATCGTATCCGTGTAATTCATTTGTTATTTGCCTTCATACTAGAGATTCATTCTTGTGTACTCCATCTTATTACCAAACTCTTTTTGTATGCATCATCATCTGCAGAATATTACAAAGCTTAAGACGTTATTCCCTCAGAGAGAGAGAGAGAGAGAGAGAGAGAGAGAGAGAGAGAGAGAGAGAGATTAACTCATTTATTTAGTGTAAATACTGTACCTTCCCCACTGTTTTACCGATACACCAAGCCTATTAACACTAATGGGAAAACTTCGAGTGTAATTTATTCAAGTCATCAGAATAATTGAAAAAAACAATTAGATGAATATACAACGCATTAGCGACTGACCTGGATAGTTTTATAGTCATGCAGTTATATTGCGTCGAACACCGATGTTTTAAAATATACATATATTATACATCTGAGTATTAGAAAACCATAAATCAGTGCCGGAGGTACTGAGGAGTTGCAACTGATGGCAATAACACTCGCGCGTTATGCCATTTCTCTGAACGCCGGAGTGCCTGGGACAGGTGCCACGCAGTAATTATTTTGTGCATTATGCCGGAGAGCAATATTCTCTAACTTGATAAAGCTCAGTCGTAGAGATTCCAAAGGCACGTCGTATAGCCAGCGGTGCCAAGGAGACGCCGTGGGAGGCAGGGAGAGCGGAGCATGGCGCAGCTGGCGAGCCATTGCATCAAGACGCTTTTCCCTGAAGGAGAGGCACTTCCTGGAACAAGCAGCACTGCCAACACGCCTTACCCTGGCGCCAGTGTTTATATCCTTATTTTTCTGTTATTAATGAAGAATTCCCGTACTGATAACAAAATGGGTCTCGTTATGTTGATTTTTCCTCATCCTTTCCCGCCAACGGATATTATCTGTCAGCGGCCCTGGCCGGGAGATACGGCGGCTAGGTGTTCGTGGCCGCGGTTCTGGGCGGGTGAGTGAGGCGAGAGTAATAGCAGCACCAGTACACCAGTAGACATGTTGACACCCTCCCGGCGAGAAGCGTCGTACGGGGGCTCTCTATAAGCCCCAATATCAGTAGTGTGGACATCACTATATTGATGCTCAATTGGGACCTCCTTACTTGACACCATTATTTTTCCATAGAAGGTAAGTTCACCGGTTTACTGACGCAGGGAGGGACAACGTAGACACAGGAGGGACAGGAAATATCTCCCATTGCATTATACTGTATGTGTAGCTACGTGTGTGTGTGTGTGTGTGTGTGTGTTATGATATTAATTAATAGATAAATAGATAAGCAAATGTGCGTGTGCGTGTGTGTGTGTGTGTATGTGTGTCTGTGGTAATGACGATGATGATAACAATAGGAATAGTAGTAATAATAATAATCATTATATTGATAGTAATAATAATAGTAATAATAATAATTATTATTGGTAAGGCAGTGGCAACCGAAAATTTACTTTCTTTATTAAGATATGTGTGTGTATGTGTTGTGTGTGTGTGTGTGTGTGTTTGTTAGTGTGTGTGTAATTCATCTCGGTCGCCTGCTGGTCATCCAGCCAGTCTTTCCCATTACGGAGCGAGCTCAGAGCTCATAGACCGATCTTCGGGTAGGACTGAGACCACAACACACTCCACACACCGGGAAAGCGAGGCCACAACCTCTCGAGTTACATCCCGTACCTATTTACTGCTAGGTGAACACACCCCACACATTAAGAGGCTTGCCCATTTGCCTCGCCGCGCCGGGACTCGAACCCGGGCCTCTCGATTGTGAGTCGAGCGTGCTAACAACTACACTACGCGGTGTGTGTGTGTGTGTGTGTGTGTGTGTGTGTGTGTGTGTGTGTGTTTGTTTGTGTAATTCGTGTGTGTGTGTGTGTGTGTGTGTGTGTGTGTGTGTGTGTGTGTGTGTTTATTAGTGTGTGTGTGTGTGTGTGTGTGTGTGTGTGTGTGTGTGTGTGTGTGTGTGTGTGTGTGTGTGTGTGTGTGTGTGTGTGTGTGTGTGTGTGTTTGTTTTTAGTTTGGGTGTGTGTGTTTGATTGTTTGTTTGTTTGTTAGTTTGTGTGTGTGTGTGTGTGTGTGTGTGTGTGTGTGTGTGAGAGAGAGAGAGAGAGAGAGAGAGAGAGAGAGAGTCTTTAATTTGCATCCACTGCATTTTCTTAAGACTGAGTACATAATGTCAGCCAGGTAGTAAGGAACTGCTGTACTTGTAAAGGAATAAATGTATGCAGGTGTTACTTTGGTTATGTCAAAGGCCGGATACTGTTATCTAGAAGTGAATCTCTCTCTCTCTCTCTCTCTCTCTCTCTCTCTCTCTTAGTAGAATATAATGATAATTTACATATTGCGCTAGGACCGCCTTAAAGTAACGCCAGCAAAGCAACGATCACACAGAGGCAAAAAAGGCTTTTCAAAGTTGGCTGGTGTTTACAAACAAAGTACAGATGCTGCATAGGAGACAAGCAAGTGATGTTCTTCATAAATCACACTTCTGAGACACCTATCTTTAATCTCCTGTTAGGCATAGGATAAAAATCAAATGACATGAACTTTGACATGTTTCAAAGCATTGTACGAAGTTGAAATACCAGGAAAATCTCACAAAAAAGACCTGCGCTCTTCACCTCTCTGGCAGCACCGTGCGGCTGTGCCAAGTGTACAATACTTCACCACCCACACTATTTACCCGGTACCAACCCCAGTGAGACATGTGATTTGTACAAGTGGATTTGTAGCAACTTTCTCTACTGTTTAGACTGATATATGCATGAGGGGTGAGGAATAAAGAACACGGTGATATATGAGGGGGGGTTTGGCAGAGTGGCCGTGACGCCGCCTGCCATATAAGGTGTAATATTCCGCGAAACGTGCGTGTGTTTTGATGAATCGATCTGGGAGAGCATTTTACCTCCTGGAAACAATAATATCCTTTGAGATACTGGTGTGACAACATCCGCCACACTCAGATCCACCACCAGACTACAACAAACAGGTAACAGGAGCACGAGGGGGTGAGAATTAAGGGTCGGAATGCCGCTGCCTTGTCATGACCACTAGACACTCGCTGAGATTTGTACATTTCTTTCCCCTAGGGCATTTAAACTCCCTTAATTCCATGCCCTTGAGGAGATAAAGATACTGTGCACGTGTCACTGCATCACTGTACATGACGTTAGGTACACTTCATGTTATAGGAAGGCCTGTTTGTAGTAGATAAGTCGTCATAGGAAGTTGGTCCTTGCATGACGATGGCAGTGCAATATGGGGGAGGGGGGGAAACGTAGGGTATTTTGGTTCATATAGTGCCATGCAGTGATTATTTCATGCCTCTCGTTACTGTGAGCTTGTTAATAGTCGTGTTTTAAGGTCACATCATCCACACGCTGTAACTATTTGAGATGGACATTCATTATACTAGTTAAATTCTTGAGTTTGTTTGGTGACGATGTTTCACTTAGCGACTGTCATGTGCAAGCTTGATGGCTTGCACCTTTGACTACCATTTTATAATGCTGTAAGGACATTATGTTACTTGCACCTTACACTACACATATTTGAATTTAGATTGTAATTCTTTCCCTGGAGCATCTAAAAGTGGAATCATACTCCATATGTAATTTCCCAGCAGCGTCAAAACCATAACTATTTGCTCGTGTATACTTTTAATGCAACATCTGAGTAGAATCATTTCTCATCCCATGATTTCCTTGCAGCATCCAAACCAAATCATCTCTCATCTCATATATTTTCTCTGCAGCATCTGAGAATGGTGATCATGTCCTTGCCTCGTGTGATTTCTCTGCAGCATCTGTGTAAAGTCATCTTTCTCACATTGTTTCCCTATAGCATCTTAGAGTGGAATCAGCTATTCATCTCATTTAATTTATCTGCAGTGTCTAAGACTGCTTTATCTCTCATCTAATATTTTCAAGTCAGCAGTTTCTCTTCCCACATTGAGAGATCAGACCATAAATCTTCCACTTCTTATGTTAATGGAGATCACATCCCATTACTACATCCAATCCCATCACTCGTAAGGATCGTTTGGTGTTTGAAATAGGAAGGCTGGAATTTACAGAATTTTTGGTGTATTTTGCTTCAAGATAGACACTTCATTATAGTTTGGTTTGTGTAGGAGAGTGTCAGAGCAGATGTGTATTTGATAACAAAGCCATGGATAATTAGTTTGTCATGGCAAAATAGGTTCCAGGTTTATTATGTACTTTCACCTATACTGATTGATTGTGATGACATCATGCATTGACTGCTTATGTGTGAAGGGACATGGCATCTGGTACTCAGGGACTGCCATGTATAGGTCTGCTGGCTTCTTGCAGCTTCTCTTATTTTCCTATATGACTGTATCTGTCTAACCTGGACTAGATGTGACCACACCCATAAAACCTTGAATAGCAGCTCCATCTCCTTGATCCCATTGCAGGATTATTAACCATACCAGAATGAATCTCCAGCAAACCTCTCTCATTTCCTTTGTTGGAAGTTTGTGTTATTGATGGCGTGGTCATTGATGTGTGGGTCAGATCAGTAGTCTTGTATGCGCAGTCTAACAGTCAGTGCAAGTTTGGTCGGATAACTAGATATACATATAGTAATAGAAGAGTGTCTTATGTGTTTGTTGTCATTTCAGACCAAAATGTCCCTTTGGAATAGAGCTCAACAGTTGCCTCCAGATGCCCTCCGTGAGGTACAAAATGTATATGGTGAACAGTTCCCCATTGAGGTGCGACACTACCTTGCAGGATGGATTGAAGACAAAATGCACCAATGGTAAGTCAACATTTTAATCTATTACTATACTGAGTTTTGTTGATATTAACTTGAATTATATTTTTTATTTTGAGACCTGAACTCTTGATGAAACTAGAAGGAGCAAGGAGGGAATGTAAAAACAGGAATAAATGTGGTATTATTAATTTATATATAGATAGTTTTAAGACACATTTTTCACACAATAGAAGTCAGTATTCCATGATTCCACTTGAATATTTGCCTGCTCATGAAAATACTTGAGTGATGAAATATAGATGGACCAGCATTTTATATATTTCTGCTCACATGAAGCAATCTTTGTTCATTATGTTGTAAAGGTAGTAAGTATTATTCTCTACTTTCAGGAATGAGATCGACCCAGAGAATATGTCACATAGCCAATATGCTCACTCCCTCGTGTCTCAGCTCATCCAGGAGATTGAGAACAAAGCACTCAATTATGGCAGCAATGAGGATCTTTTCTTGGTCCGAATACGTCTTGATGAAGCTGCTAACATGTTCAAGGTTTGTTTGCTCTCTCTCTCTCTCTCTCTCTCTCTCTCTCTCTCTCTCTCTCTCTCTCTCTCTCTCTCTCTCTCTCTCTCTCTCTCTCTCTCTCTCTCTCTCTCTC
The DNA here is from genome assembly GCF_017591435.1 of Portunus trituberculatus. Lineage (NCBI taxonomy): Eukaryota > Metazoa > Arthropoda > Malacostraca > Decapoda > Portunidae > Portunus > Portunus trituberculatus. The sequence goes on along the minus strand of NC_059279.1, from coordinate 4,436,462 downwards.
GTTTAAGAATGTGAGTTCAATATCTCTTATGTACAAAATGGAATTAAACTTGGCAATGCATTTTTATTTTTTGGCAGGATAAAAAGTTGATGTACCAGTAGCCAGACTAAACTAACTGTTGTGTAGCTGAATCGTTGCATTTCTCACATCCATGTTCATTTTTGGTGCTTTAAATGACCATACTGTTTGTACTTTTTATGATTAGAATTTGCTGTGTACTCTTGAAATATTAGTATATACTACTGTAATGTTTTTATATCTATAGTGAGTTTTATATTTCAGACTCGTTACCTGAGTAGCAACCCACTGATACTAGTGGGCATCATCCAGAACTGCCTCAAGACTGAGCTGCAGTTAGTCCAGCGACACGAAAATGTAAGACCAATTTAGAGATGTACCGATGCCAGAATTTTGACTAATATTATGCCATACTACCAATACTGATACTGATACTATTACTGATACTGATAACAGGGCACTGGAAACCAGTCTGTAAGAGTGTTGCCCACAATTGTATGTGTTTTTTTTTTTTTCAATTTTGATATTATTATTATTATTATTATTATTATTATTATTATTATTATTATTATTATTATTATTATTATTATTATTATTATTATTATTATTATTATCATTCAGTTAGGTTATAGGTTAGTTATGATGTTGGATTAGAATATGTTATACTTGGTTAGTTTACATAAGTTAGGTTATTAATGTTAGAACAAATTATAACTTGTGAAAAATGAGAAGAGTGGTCCTGAACAATCATTTACCCTATAATCTAAAAAGCATACCATCCATATAAAGAAATAGCTAATCTTTATTTATTTATTAATTTATTTGTATAATTTTCTCTGATCCTAAGAACATGTTTTGGCTCTCATTTGTCCAGGTTGAACTACCTATTATGAAATACTAAGTCATACTAAGTGTTATGAGTTCCAATTTTGCCCATGGGTGGAAAAATTCACTTCACTTATAAATACTGCTGAACGCTCGTTGAGTAGCTTGTCGCTCAATGTCCTTATGAATTTTGTACGAATATTGCATTCCAACAATCTGAGTTGAGTGAAAGACTCCAACAGTGCACAGAACATTTGGCCAGATGAAGCACACACACACACACACACACACACACACACACACACACACACACACACACACACACACACACACACACACACACCCGGTAGCTCAGTGGTTAGAGCGCTGGCTTCACAAGCCAGAGGACCGGGGTTCGATTCCCCGGCCGGGTGGAGATATTTGGGTGTGTCTCCTTTCACGTGTAGCCCCTGTTCACCTAGCAGTGAGTAGGTACGGGATGTAAATCGAGGAGTTGTGATCTTGTTGTCCCGGTGTGTGGTGTGTGCCTGGTCTCAGGCCTATCTGAAGATCGGAAATAATGAGCTCTGAGCTCGTTCCGTAGGGTAACGTCTGGCTGTCTCGTCAGAGACTGCAGCAGATCATACAGTGAAACACACACAGAATAACATCATTATCTCTCTCTGTCTTTCCTGTGTTATTTTGAATGTGTTTGCCATCCCTTATTTTAATAGACATCACTATGTGTGATGACAGCAATCCTGCCATTTGGAAGACAGCTGTAGACAAGGATGACCTCCTTTGCTCTGACATTCAGTGTGTGTGTATTTACTTAGTTGTATTGTACAGGGTTTGAGCGGGTCTCATAGTGTCCTGTCTCCATGTCTCCATTTATCCAATTTTTCCTTAAAGTTATGCACATTATGTGCTGTAACAACTTCATTATTCAATGCATTCCACTTCTCCACCATTCTTTGTGGAAAACTGTCTGTTTCAATATTCTTCACACACTGCCTCATCCTGATCTTTACATGTCCTCTTGTCCTTCTATCTTCTGTCACCAGCACCAGGTCTTCCTTGTCTATCTTTTCAATGCCATTGACTATCTTGTACATTGTTATTAGGTCTCCTCGTTCTCTTCTATCTTGTAAGGTTGGTAGTCCCATTTCCTTCAGCTGTTCTTCATATGTTAGGTCCTTTAGTTCTGGCACCATCTTTGTAGCAATCTTCTGTATCCATTCTAATCTTCTTATATCTTTTTAGAGCTCAGAGACCACACCACAGCTGCATATTCCAGCTTTGGATGTATCATGCTTATGATAATTTTTTCATCATATCTTTGTCCATGAATTGAAATGCCACTCTTATATTAGTCAACATTTTATATGATAATCCAAATATCTTGCTTATGTGTTTTTGGGTTCAGATTTTCCTGTATAATCACTCCCAGATCTTTTTCCTCTTTAGTCTTCATTATTTGTTCCTCTCCCATCAGATAGTTCCATACCAGTCTTCTTTTGCTCTTTCCTAGTTCCATTATGGACATTTCTTGGCATTGAACTCCAATTTCAACTTCTTACTCTACTCATAGATTTTGTTTATATCTTCCTGTAACAGCAAACAGTCCTCCCAGGTTTTGATAACTTAGCAGCTTTGCATCATCAGCAAATAAATTAGTATTACTGTTTACCCCATTGTGAATGTCATTTACATAAATCTGAAACATAATGTGGGCTAGCACTGACCCTTGTGGCACTCTGCTTATTACTTTACCCCAAGATGAGAATGTATCTCTGATCACAGTTTTCATCTTTCTGTCCTTCAAATAATCCCTTGTCCATTCTAACAAAGTTACTCGCAATCCTCCTATGTTCTCTAGTTTCCAAAGTAGTCTTCAATAAGGGACTTGATCAAAAGCCTTTTTTATGTCCAGGTATACTGTATCCACCCATCCATCTCTGCTTTCCAGTCCTTCTATTACTTTCGAGTAGAAGCTTAAGAAGTTCAACACACATAACCATCCTGTCCTAAACTAAAATTGTCTGTTCGATATGATTTTTTCTTCTTCCAGATGTTTACCCATTTTTCTATGATAATTATTTCACACAGCTTTCCCTTAACACTTGTAAGTGACTGGTCTATAATTTAATGGCTCAGTTGCCTTTCCTCCTTTAGATATCGGTATTACGTTGGCTCTCTTCCATTCTAGTGGAACTTTCCCTTCATTTTGTGAACTTATAATTATTTCTCAAATTGGATCCAACAGTTGCTCTTCGCTTTTATGCACCACATCTTTCTCAAAGTTTCTTCCTTCCTCTCGTTACTCTAATATATTTATTTCTTGCATCCTTATACTGCTGTCTTATTGTCATTTTTCTGCTTTATGAGTTTCTTCTAAGTTTTATCTTGCCTTTTTAGCTTCTGTGCATCTAGCTTTGTACCAAGCGTGCATTTTTTCTTAACTGTAAACTCTATATTTCTTTACTCTTTTATTATATTTGTAAGAATATTTCATATTACCCTTGTATTGTCCTTTCGTACATAATGTTTCTCCATTCAATATCAGCAAAAAATTTCTTTAGTTTTTCAAAATCTGTTCTTGCATAATTTAATCTCTCTTTTTTGTAGTCATCTCTGTATTTTATCCCATCCTCCAGCTTTAATGTCACATGATCACTTCTTCTCATTGGACTAAGGTATTGTATGCTGGGAGGGGGCTGTGGTTTTGTTTTTTGAATACTAGGTCAAGCAACGATAGTTCTTCTTTCCCCCTGTACCTTGTTGACTTCTCCAACCACTAGTCCATTGTATTTACCATAGTCAAGTGTAACACTTCCTCGCTCCATTGTCCAGCATTATACATTACTTCCATCTCTCTCCAGTTTATATTTTACAGTTAAAGTCTCCAACTAAAAGTATTCTTTTATCCCTTCTTATCATATTATCTATGTGCGTAATCACCTCTCTTTGCATATATTTATGTTTCCTATGTATTTGTCTTTGGTGGCACATGTAACTATGATTTTTTTTTTTTTTTTTTTTTTGTAACTCCTGTTTTGATTGTTACTCCGATTACTTCCACCTTTCCCTCACCATATTGCACATCCTCCACACATATTTTATCACGAACCATTATTAGCACTCCTCCCCCTTTACCTTTCCTGTCTCTTCTCCACTCCAGCTATTATGTCTCTCTTCTTTAAAGTTAACATGGATCTCCGCTCTTAGTTTTGTTTCAATGATGCGCATTACATCTGGCTTTTTCTCTTTCAAATAATCCCTAACCTCCAACATACTGAATAACAACCCATCTACAGGCTTGCACGGATAATCTTTGCGCCGTAGTCCTTATAGCGGTGTTTGGCGCGCAAATCTTTAAACCTCCTCCCGTAATGTAAAAAAATACAAGCAGCATGAATCGTGTGTCTGGTAGCGATGCACGTTTTCTTCTCCACTCAGTGGTGGGGGTATGGGGGTGTTACCCTCACCCCCCTTACCTCTGGTGACAGTTGACAGTTTTGAATATGTTTGAAGTGACTGCCTAGGTTCTCCCTACCACGCAGTGTTTTTGCATTATTTTCTTACATTACCTAATGCCTGGAACACATACAGATACCAAAACAATTCAAGGAATCATTGATCTTTACAAAGCTGGGCACAGCAATAAGGAAATTTGTCAGATAAAAAAACTGAAGCTTAGAACAGTACAAAACCTCGTCCACCGATTTAAGGCTGGCGGGAGAAAGTGCTTCCGCTCCTGTGAAGCAGCCAGGGAAATCCAAGAAAATTGGTAGCAGGACCAGGAATGTGCTAAAACGACAAATTGACATCACTCCTACCATTACAGTGAAGAAATTAAAAGAACAAAACCCAGGACTTCTTTCTAATGTGTCACTTCGTACTGTGCAGGAAACTTTGCAACACGACCTTAAGTACAAGTGCTACCCTGCGCGCAAAAAGCCACTAATTAATGAACGCCAGCGGAAGAAGAGGGTTAAGTCTGCCAAGAAATACAAAGATTGGCCTCTTGAAAAGTGGCGCACTGTGCTGTGGAGTGATGAAAGCACCTTCTGTGTAAGTGGAGGAGGACGAACTAAAGTGTACCGTTGCCCCGGTTCAGACCCTACCGACCCCCGGTACACGCAAAAGACCACAAAACACCCCCCAAGTTTAATGGTGTGGGGATGTTTTACATACCATGGTGTTGGGAATTTAGTTATTCTCCCCAAAAATGCAACTGTTAACAAAATTGTGAATTTTGAACTTCTTAATGACCATCTAGAGGAGTGCTTTGAAAAAACACATGTGGAGATTTTCCAGCAAGACAGAGCAACCTACCACACGACTAGAGAAGTAACACAGTGGCTTGACGATTGTGGCATTCAGAGAATACATGACTGGCCAGGTAATTCTTCCGACATCTCACCCATAGAAAACCTCTGGGCCATCATTAAAGGCAAACTTCATGTGCGTGACACCTCCACTCTCCCTAAACTAGAAAGTGAACTCCGAAAGTGCTGGGAAGAATTTAATCCTAAGAAACTTCAAAATCTTGCTGACAGTGTGCCACGTCGCCTTCAAATGGTCATTAAGAAACGGGGCTATGCAACAAAGTACTAATTACTATGGTAAGTGTTGATTTTTTTTGTTTTTTTTAATGAAAATGGTACGTTACATTCATAAACGCTCCCATTTCGGAGGCGCGCAGTGATTATCCGTGCAGACTGTATATTAGTATAAGTCACTCTTAATTTCTTGCCTCCTCCTTGACCTCCTTCTTCCGTAGATACCACTTCTTTAGTCTCATATCTAGAAACCTCCAGTTGAAATTCTTTTTCTTGATCTCCATCCTTTTCTTGTTTTTTTCCTTAGCTTCATTTCTCAGCAGCTTCTCTTTTTTCCCTCTCCTCCAGGTTCATATCTCTTTTTTATCCATATTTCTTTATGTTCATTATCATTGGCCAGCATCCCTTTCCTTGTCATGATTTCCTCCACTGCCACCTGCATGTTAGTGTGTGTGTGTGTGTGTGTGTGTGTGTGTGTGTGTGTGTGTGTGTGTGTGTGTGTGTGTGTGTGTATGTATGTATGTATGTATGTGTAATTCACCTTGGTCGCCTGCTGGTCACCCAGCCAGTCTTCCCCATTACGGAGCGAGCTCAGAGCTCATAGACCGATCTTCGGGTAGGACTGGGACCACAACACACTCCATACACTGGGAAAGCGAGGCCACAACCCCTCGAGTTACATCCCATATCTATTTACTGCTAGGTGAACAGGGGCCACACATTAAGAGGCTTGCCCATTTGCCTCGCCGCCCCGGGACTCGAACTCGGCCCTCTCGATTGTGAGTCGAGTGTGCTAACCACTACACTATGGTGTGTGTGTGTGTGTGTGTGTGTGTGTGTGTGTGTGTGTGTGTGTGTGTGTGTGTGTGTGTGTGTGTGTGTGTGTGTGTGTGTGTTTCACTGTTTGAACTGCTACAGTCTCTGACGAGACAACCAGACGTTACCCTACGGAACGAGCTCAGAGCTCATTATTTCCGATCTTCGGATAGGCCTGAGACCAGGCACACACCACACACCGGGACAACAAAGTCACAACTCCTCGATTTACATCCCGTACCTACTCACTGCTATGTGAACAGGGGCTACATGTGAAAGGAGACACACCCAAATATCTCCACCCGGCCGGGGAATCGAACCCTGGTCCTCTGGCTTGTGAAGCCAGCGCTCTATCCACTGAGCTACCGTGTGTGTGTGTGTGTGTGTGTGTGTGTGTGTGTGTGTGTGTGTGTGTGTGTGTGTGTGTGTGTGTAATTCTTGACCATGGTCACATGCTGGTCACCCAGCCAGTCTTCCCCATTACAGAGTGAGCTCAGAGCTCATAGACTGATCTTCGGGTAGGACTGAGACCACAACACACACTCCACACACCGGAAAAGTGAGGCCGCAACCCCTTGAGTTACATCCTGTACCTATTTAGTGCTAGGTGAACAGGGGCTACACATTAAGAGGCTTACCCATTTGCCTCGCTGCTTCCTGGGACTCAAACCTGGACCCTCTCGATTGTGAGTCGAGCATGCTAACCACTACACTACGCGGTGTGTGTGTGTGTGTGTGTGTGTGTGTGTGTGTGTGTGTGTGTGTGTGTGTGTGTGTGTGTGTGTGTGTGTGTGTGTGTGTGTGTGTGTGTGTGTGAGAGAGAGAGAGAGAGAGAGAGAGAGAGAGAGAGAGAATATTTTTCCTTGTTAATGAAAATATTTGCTATTCAGTAATATTAACTATATAATAGATATATTAAATATATAGGCAACCCCCGCGTAACGAATGGGTTACGTTCCTAAAAAAACGTTCGTTGCTCGAATTTTCGTTAAGCTAACCAATTATAACAAGTTTGACCCCTGACTTGAACTTCCATTGAGAGTAAACAGAGCGAAAGTGTATCATAGTACAGTAAAAGGTTTAATGAAAGTAAAAATTATGAAGTTAAACATTTAAGCAGTTTAATTTAAGATAAGTCATTATAATGTACACTAATGTATTTATGTAAGTAACTTTTTAGTGTTGATGGTCTTAAATTTATGAAGGGAGAGAGAATAGAGCAGGAAATACGCTAGCTGACAACGTGTGGAATGTAAACAAAGGGCGCATCGTTGTACCACATACAAAACTTATGTACCACATTTCCACAAGGCCTTCCATTTTATCCATTGCAGAGTCATGAGTTCAGGTAGTTCTTTTAGCTTGCAAACAAGATAAGGTCTCACCAGCCTTCTTAATAGAGTCTGCTGACTTGAAAATAGTTTAGACAGTAGTAGATGGAGTCAAGCCATGGTGGCGAGCAATGCTATTAGTTGTCTCGCCTCTCATGTCTATGAATAATATCCAGCTTCACTTTGAGAATAAGAGACTTCCTGGTCTTCTTAGCAACGTGAGGCGACATTGCAGGGCTGGTTGCAGGGCGTTAGATGACAAGCTGCTGCCTGATGCTGGTATTGTTTGTAACTAAGAGCTGGGAAGGGTAGGGGGTGAGTGTTGCGCGTTTTGTCCACGAGAGGCGCTGGTGTATTCAAAAGCCTGTCGGCTTGCGTGATACGGCGGGGCTTTCAAACTTGGAAAAAATTACCTGGTTAAAATTTCGTTAAAGCGAGTTTGGTGTTCGTTATACAAGCAGATGGTAGTAAAAGGAAACGTGAAATTTCATTGTGTGAACGTTCGTTAAGCGGGGGTTGCCTTTACTAAACTTTCAGTTATGAATCATTATATACAAAACTTTAAGGCTGGTTCTGGGTGCTTTTTTTGAGTGGCTTAGAGATGCTGCATTAGAATATTTTGTCTTACACTGCACTGTTGTGTTTTACCTGATATTAAAATTATGAATATCAATTCAAGTTTCGTCGTACCTTTTGACACTGCATTAGAATATTTAGTTTTACCTAAAACTACACTGTTAAGTTTTACCTTAAATTGAAATAGTAAATATAAATTATTTTTTTTATATAGTTCAATGTTCCTAAGTGCTTAGCCTAGGAGTCAATGTGCTTAGCCTAGGAGTCAATGACTTATGATTCTGTTAATCTAGCACCTGAAGCATTTGAAATATTCTTCACAAACTAATGCATTCAAGATGACAGAGCAGAAGTCGAGAAGAAACATCTACCACTGTATTTAAGTAAATGTCTTTGTTTACTAATACGAATATGCAACTGTCTCATAACTAGAATTGTTATTGATTTTATAGTCTACCTGTCAGAAAAAATAAAATCCTATAGATAACAAGTAAAACATGGTAAAACTGGCAAACCTTAACTCACATACACACAGCAGCAGACTGCAGTGTGTCTGTATATATACAAATACACACCACCCATCTACACACACACACACACACACACACACACACACACACACACACACACACACACACACACACACACACACACACACACACACACACACACACACACACACATACACAAAAATGCAGATAAATGCACAAGTCTTTAGTATGTGAGTGAGCAAGTTGCGAGCAATCTTGTCCTCCCACTTCTTTCTCTATAGCTCTGAGTTTAGGGATGTAGCAGTGCCCAGAGTCCACTGCTGACCTGTCTTGTACATGTACGGTAGCAGTAATGATTCATTAGCGAAGAATGTATTCTATTACTATTCAATAAGGACTTGATACACCATATAATACTAAATAATTTGGCATTATCATCAATTTATTTTCATTGCTATAAAACATATAAGTTTTGCTTAACAGAATAACTTGCAGAGTGAGATACACGATGTAATTTATTCCTTTTTTAAGTATTGGTAGTAACGGCAAGAAATAAGCCAATACCGATACTTCTTAAATGGGCCAATACTGCCAATATCGATACTGATACATCGATACATCTCTAGGCCTGTCACCATCATCTCCACGGTGGTATTACTGTTGCAAATCACAGATTCTTGGCACTGCAGTATAGCATAGGGAATACTGTAGGTAATTGTGTGTTCCTGGTGCAGATACTTGGTGTTCCAGTATAGCATAAGAAATCCTTTAGGTAACTGTGTGTTCTTGGTGCAGATGCTTGGTGCTCCACAAAACAACATGGTGATAGAACCGTGTGCTGAGATAGTCAATGAGCTGGACATCTTGCATCGCCGCACGCGAGAAACGGCCGACATACTGAGGCAGTTGGAGCAGGAGCAGGAGTCCTTTGCCCTTCAGTACCATGACTGTACAAAAATTAATGGTAAGTGTTATAGTTTTCTTGGAAGAAGACTGAAATAGTGCACAGTGAAGTTCATGGGAGATATGTAGTAGTGTATTCTTGGAAACCATATCAGGAGTAGGAAAAGAATGATAAAGAGTTATAATGGACCTCACACATATCTTGTCATTTTTTTCCTTTTGATAGTATCCTCTACAGATTAGACTACTTAGTTACCATTCAGTTAACTAATCCTTGTTGAAAGCTGGGATATGCTCACAGTCTCTTCACAAAATACATGGTAGTGGTTAGGGCAATGAAAAATGTTAACAAGCTTGTACTTGCATATTGATAGCTTCCATTGTCCATTTCAGCTCACCTTTCACACATTCAAAGTCAGGAAAAAACTCCACAAAACCGAGAGATGGAAACCAACCTGAGAAGAAGAAAGCAGTTAGGTGAACAGCAACTCACAGAGAAGGTAATTACTTCTTGTGGGCTTTACTCTCACATCCAGGTTGATGATGCCTGACTTGTGCTCTCAGCAAGGAATGTTTCCCTTTAATTTTTTTTTTTTTTTTTATCTGTACCTCAAAACAAAATTCTTTCTTCTTTGGAGTGTACATAGCCATTTGTACACCACATTTCTACCCAGAATTAGAACATTTGTATGCAAAAATACCAAGATATCAAAAAGCTGTGATGTTGAAGAGCAGATGATGACTAGAAAATATACTGAGGGAGGAGATGGCTAGAAATTATTTGGAAGGGACTTTTGGATCGTAAAATTCATCCATGTGATCATTTAGACATTCCAGCAAAGTAGTAGGGGAAATTACAGCAATAGATTCATGTATAAAAACTTTAGATCTCAATTGCTGGCTCCCCTTGATTATGATCTTTGTTGTTTGGTTTTCATGAGTGCAGTATCTAATGAAGGACAGTCTTCAGGTGTCAGGATTGCTGCAGAGGAGAATGGACTTGGCAGAGAAGCACAAAGGAACCATTGACAGGCTAAATATCCTGCAACAACGTATACTCGACGAAGAACTTATCAACTGGAAGAGAGAACAGCAGATGGCAGGCAATGGGAAACCCTTCAATGGAAACAAACTAGACACCATACAAGAGTGGTAAGTTTGGTTTAATTTTTCATGTTAATGTAGTGGTGCTTGTAATCATTTTGTATGTACTGAAACTAACCTGCCGTCATTAGTGGTCATTCTTGTTTTAATATGAAGAGTAGAGAATTAATATATTACACCAACACATGAATATAATAAATTTTAAAGGATTACTTGTCTTTCTAACAGTGAGTAGAAATAATGATGTATAAACTTTTCCAGGTGTGAAGCTTTGGCGGAAATTATATGGCTGAACCGGCACCAGATCAAGGAGTGTGAGCGTCACCAGACCAAGATACCAATAACCCCTCATGGCGGAGTGGACATGTTGCCCACCCTCAACTCACACATCACCCGCCTGCTGTCCTCACTCGTCACCAGGTGGGCGGACTGGCCATCACACACACACACACGCGCACGCACACACACACACACACACACACACACACACACACACACACACACACACACACACACACACACACACACACACACACACACACACACACACAGTAGATAGAACAGATAACTTGGCTTTTTGAGGGTGTGAATGAATAGATAAATTATTGACTAGATTGGGGCATGGTGTGATCATTCATTCATCCATTAATTTGTGCACACCTAAAAGATTTGATATATTTTTATGCTTACAAATATTTTTATTAATTTAAGGGACATGGAAAAGTAGATCAGGTATTGTAGTAAGTAATGGTAAGACTACATATGATTAATTGGTCCACAGCACATTTATCATTGAAAAGCAACCTCCACAAGTCATGAAGACAAACACCAGATTCTCTGCCACGGTCAGACTGTTAGTGGGGGGTAAGCTTAATGTGAACATGACCCCACCTCAAGTAAGAGTGTCTATCATCAGTGAAGCACAGGCCAATGCACTGCTAAAAAATGACCAGATGAGCAAAGGCGAGATGTCAGGAGAAATTCTCAACAATACCGGTACCATGGAGTATCACCAGGTAAGCTGTCAATGGTTTTGTGAATCATTATGTGTTTACCTTTTTGTCCTTTGCTGGAAGTGATGCTCATGGGTCCCTGTGTCCCTGTACTGTGTTCCAACAGTAATTTCTTTAGTCTCCTTTGAAATTATGCAATTACTATGTTCTTTGTATGTGTAGGACCCAAATTAATTAACTTTGGTGACATGTATTTATGATTGTCATATTAGAAGCCTTTCTTTCATGTCTATCTTTTCTGTATCATTATTAATGCTCATTATTCAGTTGACATATTTAGTCAATGAGGATGGTATTACAAATGAGTTTCATTTTTTCTTTTTATACCAGGTATATTTCTTTGTGTGGGCTACCCCATGTAGGATTGCTGGCCTGGTGTTTAAATAGATAGATTAATTTCTATGTTTCTACTAAAGTAAGTGGCAGCTTAAGAGTAAACTCTGTGCATTATTCCTGCAGAGCTCAAGACAACTCTCTGTAAGCTTCCGCAACATGCAGCTTCGAAAAATTAAAAGGGCTGAGAAAAAAGGAACAGAATCAGTAATGGACGAGAAGTTTTCCCTCCTCTTCCAGTCACAGTTCAGTGTTGGTGGTGGTGAACTGGTTTTCCAAGTAAGTAATTGTATTCCTGTAATTCTGAATTGTTTCTGTGATTGATGCTGAGAAGTAGTCGTGGGATTCAGTTGAGGTTTGGGATGATTTGGTCACTTATGGAGAAGGGGAATAAATGAAATGGCAAGGATGATAAATAGACAAAAGTGGAAAGGAGGTGGGAAGACTGAAGACAGAAGAGATGGAGGAAGTTGAGAGGGATGGAATATGCAGTTGTAAAGTGGATTGAGAGGTTTCTGTTTTGGCCTTTCTTGGCTTCCTGGCTTCCTGTGATCACAAGCATTCCAGCACATTCACCACTATTCTTGTGGGAGGCAGTCAGCTGCTGCTGTCTTGAACTCTTGTAATGGATATGTGGCTTTTTAATGGACATTGTTAAAAATGGTAAAATAGTCTTTGTGGGGTATCTGAGGGCTATGGCTTCCAGTGAATATTTCTATGTGAGTGATAAAACTCTTTTCCAGGTGTGGACTCTATCGTTGCCTGTTGTGGTGATTGTTCACGGCAATCAGGAGCCCCATGCCTGGGCAACGGTGTCCTGGGATAATGCATTTGCTGAGCAGGGTCGCATACCATTTACAGTACCTGACAAGGTGAATGATGTCATATTTTCATTTATATAGTGCTCATTGTCATTGTGTCTGATTTTATTCAAGTTTAGAGATTTAGGGAATATGATTAAAATTTAAGAGATAAATGGGATGCTGATTTTAACTAAATGAAATGTTGAGGTTTTATTCTGTTTCATCAGAATTTATTAGTCACTTTGAGTTTCATCACAGTGCTTGCATTGGGTATACTTAACCATGCACTGCTTTCCAGGTGCCTTGGCCACAAGTTGCTGACATGCTGGATGCTAAGTTCAAGTCTGCCACAGGACGAGGATTGACAGAAGATAATCTAAGGTTTTTGGCTGGGAAGGCCTTCAGATTGGACAGGTGTGTGAAATTTAAGACAATGATTTATACAACTCATCATTATTCAGTCATTGCCTAGAGAATCAGGTCATGCACCAATCTATTGGTGGGCGTTACTGTGATAGATTGTCACGATGATATGTCTTCATAACAATATTGGGTTATCAGTTATCTAACCATTATTTTTTTCACGTTATTGATTCATCAGTATTGCTGATACTTTTGGTTCCGTACTTGCAGTAATTGATAGTTTTAGTTTTTTATTCAATCTCTAAAGAAAACCAATGTAAAAAATTCATGATTTTCATAGCATTTCTTATTTGCAGGAGTCCCCAATTACAAGATTTCACAAATATGATGCTGTCCTGGTCACAGTTCTGCAAGGAGCCTCTATCAGAACGCAACTTTACATTTTGGGAATGGTTCTTTGCTGTCATGAAGGTAATGTGTCAATTCATATAGGGACTAGAGAGCTTATTGCAGTTTCACATATTTTCTTAAATTCTAACATTCTTGCATCCACTCTTAAAGATAACCCCTTCGCTGCCATCCCATAGGCATCTATGTGCTATGGAGGTCACTTAGTATATACCGTCACATACTACTATACGTGATGGAGCAAACTTATTCATTTTAGACGGCATATTTCTGTTTGTGTTACCTATAAGACATGGTATTAGTAACTGGTATGGTAAAGCTTCCCCCCTCCCCACACACACACACACACACACACACACACACACACACACACACACACACACACACACACACACACACACACACACACACACATGCAAAACAGGAGTCAGGGTAAAGGTCGGTCGTGTGTAACAAATTTAATGAGTTTCTACTCTAGAATAGTTGATAGGGTACAAGAGAGAGAGGGATGGGTTGATTGTAATTACTTGAATTTAAAAAGGCATTTGATAAAGTGCCACATGCAAGGTTACTGTGGAAATTAGAGGAGAAGGGTGGTTTAAAAGGAAACACATTGAGATGGATAGAAAATTATTTGAGGGGTAGAGAAATAAGGACGGTAGTCAAAGATATGAAGTCCAAGTGGAGAGCAGTAGAAAGCGGAGTGCCACAGGGGTCAGTATTGGCGCCAATACTTTTTCTCATTTATATAAATGACATGCCAGAAGGAGTGAAGAGCTACATAAATCTGTTTGCGGACGATGCGAAACTGTGCAGAGTTATAAAGCAAAAAGAGGATTGTGAAATACTGCAAGAAGACCTAAATAAGATCTGGGAATGGAGTAAAAAGTGGGAGATGGAATTCAATGTGGACAAAAGCCATGTCATGGAAATGGGAAAGAGTGAAAGACGACCAGTGGGAATCTATAAGATGGGAGATGGAGTAGAACTGGAGAAAGTAAAAAAGGAAAAGGATTTGGGAGTGACGATGGAAGAAAATAATCAACCGGCAAGCCATATTGATAGAATTTTCAGAGACATATAATTTGCTAAGGAATATTGGAATAGCATTTCACTACATGGACAAAGAAATGATGAAGAAACTGATAAGTACTATAATAAGACCCAGATTGGAATATGCAGGAGTAGTGTGGATCCTTCACAAAAAGAAACACATAAGGAAGCTGGAGAGACTACAAAAAATGGCTACAAGAATGGTCCCAGAACTTGAAGGGATGACATATGAGGAGAGACTAAAGGCTATGGATCTTCCAACATTGGAGCAGAGAAGGGAGAGAGGGGATCTCATACAAGTTTATAAATTGATAAACAGAATGGACCAAGTGGACAATGAGTATCTGATCCTGAGAGAAGAACATGCCAGTCGAAGCACAAGATCGCATAGTAAGAAGCTGAGGAAGGGAAGATGTGTAAGAGATATTAAAAAGTATAGTTTCCCGCAAAGATGTGTTGAGATGTGGAACAGTTTGAATGAAGAAGTAGTGCCTGCAATGAGTGTGCATAGTTTTAAAGTAAGATTGGATAAGTGTAGATATGGAGATGGGGCCACACAAGCATAAAGCCCAGGCCCTGTAAAACTACAACTAGGTAAATACACTAGCTAATTAGTGACATTGCAGCATCTCATGCTCTGTCGTTGATTTGAAATGATTTACTGTTGCTTTGAAAGTCACTTTTAGTGCTATGGATCTCTTGCTTTTATAGCCTGGTAATTTTTGCCTATCATGAACATTTGTATGGCAAAAATGGAGGAAAACGGTGGTTCTAGTTCTGGCTCAGAATACCTACGAGGAAACTGATAATGACTACAGTGAGGAAGGTAGTGAGATTAGCATTTACTCTGACCTGGTGGAGGAAAGTGAGGAAAGGGACAGTGAATTTTTAGGTGTTATAGAGCCAAGTGTTGACTCAGGCTGGGAGCTAATGGCAGGTGTTTTTGGTGACGCTGATCCTGACACTCTGCCAATCTTCGGTGATGCAGCAGCAGCGGGGATAAGTGATGCAGTACCTGTGTTTGCAAGAGCATGAGAGACATTTTGTTATTTTTTTTTGATGAAGTGTTTATTTTTTTCATTAATTTTTGTTTTTTTCGTTTATTTGATTTCCTATATTATCATTAATTTTTATTATCATTGTTGTTTTTATATGCCTAATGTATATAAAAGAAAACTACAATGGGAAATAGGTTTGGAAGTGATGGTGTGTAGGTGGGCGTCATGTTGTGGGGATTGGTGCTCTGTGGCGGTATAGTGGCTCATAGTAGTGTAGTGCTGAGCTAGATGGTAGTGAAGGCATTAAACAAAGCTTTGGGCATTATTTATTAAAAAGTGTTTAGTTTGTACTATAGTTTAATTATTTAACAGTTTATTGATAGAAGATGGAATCATTACAGAGGAGAGAATAATACATTACAATTTTTAAGGGTCTTATCTGTACTTTATATATGTTCATATTTACTTGATACACTCACAACAAGGGAAGGAAAGATGAGCTATGAAATATAAAGATGAGGTTTAGTTCTGCTATGTTCAGGATAAAACATGATGTGACTCTTCTCTTATTTTGGTTATTCATTATGACTGGCACCTCAGTGGGCCCTATTTTATATATGAATTTTGTTTCCTGCAGGTGACCAAGGAACACCTGCGTCAGCCCTGGAACGATGGCTCCATCATGGGCTTTGTGGGGCGGCGACCTGCTGAAGAAATGTTGAAAAATTCCAAGTCTGGCACTTTTCTCCTGCGATTCTCTGACTCAGAACTTGGAGGAGTCACAATTGCATGGATGTATGAAGACACTAGTAAAGGTACTTCATGAGCATTATGTTCTCTTGGACATCCTTTGGGATCTGTGATTGGACAGACAAGTTCATTTTACATGATTTTCATGATTACTTCACTTACCTTCCAGCTGGTGATCAGAGGGACGTGTTCATGTTGCAGCCCTTCACCAGTAAATCCTTTGCCATCCGTCCATTGGCTGATGTGATTGCAGACTTGAAGTACCTCCTCTACCTATACCCAAATATCCCTAAAGAGCAGGTGTTTGGCAAGTACTATACTCCCATAGGGGAGCATCCCACCAACAATGGTTATGTAAAGCCTCACCTCATTACCCATGTCCCAGGGTAAGTCACCACTACACTTCTGAGTATGTTCTGCTGTTAGTGATTAGGATTGTTAGGTCTGGAAGTGGCCAGTATGCTTAGTATTATGACAGACTTGTGTTTATGACGTCAGTTGTTATATTGTCATTGTGTTCTCAAATGAATAATTCCCTTTTCATCAGCAAAGTGTCTTGAAAGTAGGTAATGAATTGACTATAGTATATGGTCTGGTAATGTAGAAGCTGGTATGCTTCACCTACAAACAAGGGGTTCAGGCTTGAATTGAATTGTACCACACTTGAGAATGGTGTTATCAAAAGCTCAGTATTTATAGAGGTACTTAGGATGATGAAATTAGTTGGATGTTACTGTATCTTTTATGTCTTTATCTCTGTTGCACATATGTACATATCTATGCCAAGTACAGACTGTTTCCACTGATTACCTTTGGTGTTACAGGTGGCCAGGACGTGGCTCAACAGAATCTTACCCCAATACTCCACAACCCATGTACCCCATGCATGACTCAAGCCTAGGTGACCCTCCCTCTGTCAGCTCCAATCCTTCGGACTGTGTTTCCACGTAAGTATATATATATATTTTTTTTTCATTCTTTGGGTTAGGTTAGGATTGATAATTGAATTTTGTCTTGCAGATGAAATTTGATCCCTGGAAATTATTAAACTGCTTCAGAAAAATTGGGGTTTCAGAAGGATTATATCTATGCTGTCACTTGTCACTGTAAGACTTGCATTAAAAAATCAGAGATGAGGTACAAGCACCCTCAGAAGACATGACCTTCCCTGCTTATGAAGTGGCCACTGATCTGAAATTCAGCACATTCTTTGATTGGCAGCCTGTAGCAAACAGATCATGTATGAAAATTGGTCATAGTGCATATTGCAGGGCTAGGATTGCGTCAGAAATTGAGACACCAACAGGACGGAAGGGACTACCTATACTGAAGCTATTTTTCCTATGGTAACTGTGCTTATTAAAGTAATTCAGAATTGAGATAGTGATTAGTGGATGTTATTGTGTGCTACATATGTCTTTTAGCTTTCTACTTGAATTGTTTTTGCCTCTGTTTGAAATGCAATTTTTTGGATGGTCATTAGTTGATTCTGAAAAGCAAACAATTCCTTTACAGTGACCAAAAGCCTTCGTTGGATTCTCCTTTATTTGACGCAGCCAATGTCCTCTCAGACTTCCCGTAGGTTGGAGTGACATCCCTCTCATTAATCCCTAAAGCCATCCATCATGTTATCAAACTAGTTATATAACATTTATGCACAAAAAGAATCAAAATTAACAGCAGCAAATCCACTGTGATGTCTCGCTGTTTGTGTCATTACATTTTATCCTGCCTTGAGTTGTCTTGGTTGTGCCGCACTCACCGCTGGCAAAGACTTGGGTCCTTCCCTCACATATCGGAGGCTGCATCATAGCTTAGTGTGATACCCAGTAGTGTTGTGTACTAGTGTCTGTGCTTGTGTGCACTAAGAGTTTATATTTCAGAGAACAGAGGTAATTTTATGATGACATCACATATTTTTGTAAGTATGTAATACCCCACAACTTATTATTGCTCTCAAACCTTCTCTGAGCTCTGATTGATAATCTGAAGAGTATTGTGAGTTTTATTGATATAGGTGAGAAGGGTGAAATGTATAGCTATTTACATAGTTGTACATTGTAGAACTGATTAAAATCATCTAAGTAACCTGGTGGGTGAGGATAACAGCCCAGGAATGTTGCAATGCTCTGTGAATCCAACATGCACCATCAGTTACTAGGAACCCTATCAGTTCTACAGTGACAAGCACTTACAAAATTTTATCCCGGCCATCTTTGCCTTGCTGTCCGCCACATCTTTTTGCCCACCAAGCTTGTGTCTCTCCAGGTTGATTCATCAAGACATGCGCACATTATATCCACCAAGTTTGTAGGAGACATGCTTGGAGGGCGAGAGTTGCTTGGCGGAACAGTGTAGGCTACTTACTTTGATCTAGTTAAGACATGTAAATTAACTTTTATACAGCAATGCTCTGACTCAATTCCCCCTACATTTGAAACATTGCATGTCAGATATTGGGTGAAAGTTTCAGAAATCTTTTATACTGTCATGCTAGCAGGTGTCATGCTGTTAAGGGATTGCAGCAAATTTTGCAATGTCAATTGATGCTCAAGTGGTGCTGGCATCAAGCTGCAGCACTTCACATGAAAGAATCTTGTGAATTAATTAAAAACAAAAGTCATAAAATTTTTATATATATACACAATGTATTGCATATGATAATTGTTATTTTATTAGATTATTTTCAAGACATTAATTTACTTAAGTGATATCAGTGAAAAGTAGTTATGGTATTAGAAACTCAAAACTGTTTTTCTACATATTTCTCTACCAGTGAAGGCTCTTTAGTTGACCAAAGTCCAGTTACATTTATTTATGTGAATCTCTTCTTATTTAATGTTCCTTTATGTAGACCAAATGATAAATAATTCTTTTGCTGTAATTTATGTACTGCTTTGCTTCACATGTTATTACAGCATCTGTCCTTCTTGTGTTTGTGTCTGTAAAAACTGATGAGGAAAGGTGTTCTCTCTCCAGTGTAATGATGTAATACAAAATTTACTGTTATTTGAAAAACAAACATTCATTCTTGGTAATATATATCACTGTAAAAATATTAAGAATATCTTTCATACATTTAGAGGAATGAGTACGAAAGAAAATACTAATAGTAAATATTTGCCTTAAATGTAGATATAGACAGGAATTACTGGATATTCTCTCTCTCTCTCTCTCTCTCTCTCTCTCTCTCTCTCTCTCTCTCTCTCTCTCTCTCTCTCTCTCTCTCTCTCTCTCTCTCTCTCTCTCTCTCTCTCTCTCTCTCTCTCTCTCTCTCTCTCTCTCTCTCTCTCTCTGTTTATATTACCTGATTCTACAATGTATACTTGCTATGGCACCAGTAAATTAACGTATCACACACACACACACACACACACACACACACACACACACACACACACACACACACACACACACACACACACACACACACACACACACACACACACACACACACACACACACATTTAAAAATTGGCATTGGTTAGGTGCTGCTGTTATGGAGATTGAAACATTTTGGCAGAAGAAATGGGAGCTAATGGACTTGAGGTAGGAAGGAAGGGAAATTACTGTCAATAACCAATGTTTTCCTTAGCTCCCACAAATGCCTTACTTAACTGCGAGCTTTTCAGTGCTACCAGCAGTCATCCATGTAGAACCCAAGTGTATTGAAGTTGTTCTCATTGGTGATATTTGAAAGCTGTAGTTGTGGCAATACAGGATAAAGAATAGTACATAAGCTGCCTACCTGGACGCACAAAAGACACACGTAATAGGGTTGATTATCTGTGGCAAAATGTGTAGGAGTGATAATTGTGGTGCCATTTTAGTCATTACAGCTACAGTGGTGCAGTAAGTTTTGTGTGGAATCAGTTCTGTGAAAGCTTCCACTAAAGGAATGTGCAGAAGTTTGGGCATTAATTCTTATGGAAAAATCTTACTTGGTTGTCAACTCATCCAAAACTTGTCCAGATCCTTATTTAAAGTCTGGCTGATAGAAGTAAAATGCAGCATTTTGTATATTTCATCAATGGAACCTGAGGAGAAGTGTTGATGTGGCTTGAGTTGTTAGTGAAATGGTTTTAAAACTTAGAAACTGCATGTTTACATCATGGTAGGAATGCATTCACTAAAACATTAATATCTCTAACTCATGAAAACTAATTCTAATATTGTTTTCTTATTAAGATTTGATGAGTGGTGTAGGTAAACAGTCTAATGCAAGGTGATGGCAACATCATCTTGATGCACATCTCATGTGTTTTGTATGAATCTGATCATGGGATTTTTTAGGAGATTGCTGCAAAGAATTGAGATGCTGCAAAACTTGGTGCACCATTGCCTACAAATACTGTGTTTACTGACATATGAAACCTCTCCTTCAGTGAAAATATGGTGTGCTCGATGGAATATATCTCTTTTTGTAAGGCGTCTGTGGAGAAATATAGCCTGACTAATGATAGGTGTGTATTGATTAATGGAATGTTTATCTGTGGGAAAGAATAGTGTTGATAAGGGCAGGTTAGACCAAATAGCAACAGGTGTCTTGTAGGCTGGCAAATATAGTGATATATGTTGAGGCTTTTATGGAGGAGTGAACTGTGAAAATACTATTGATGAAAGATAGATTTATGAATATGAACAAGCATGTACAGTGAACTTCATTAGCATTGTGTAAGATACAAACCAATCAGATATGAGGAGAAATGTTATGCACTCCTCAAATTAGTATTCTTAGTATTGGTAGTAATTCAAAGATTACATTTTGTACTTTAATCTGGGTATCATATATTACTTTCTGCCATGAGTTAAAGTGCCTAATGGTTTAGTGTGGCACAAACCTTTGGAAGTCTCTTAGGACAAGCAGGGTCTTATGAATTAGCTTCATATTGTACATATTATTCAGGAAAATAGTGTGATTTGCTCATTGGTTGAAAGTAAGTAAGAAATATCAAAAGGTAACTCATCTATGCCTTGGACAAGTACAGGGAAAGAGTGGAGAAAGCCTTAAAAGGTCGTTACAAGACTGTGTTTAATTTGAAATCAATTATAAGACAAAGTGTTAGAATTAGTGTTTATATATAGTAGGATATCGCCAGTCTACATGATGAGTGCTGCACCAAGTGTGTCTGTGTGTGTTTGCAAGACTTTGTTTCACAGGACAGTGAATTGTGTTTCTGTGTTTAAGGCAAAGTGCTAGCTAGTTTCAAAGTATAATACAGTTAAAATGATGGCGATTGATTTTGAAGGTGCCACAGCATTGGGTCACATGACACTGCCCACCACTAGAGAGCCACTGATTGCCAGCAGTTACTTGATGGCTGTGGAATAAGCTTTGTGGCTTTGTGAAAGCTGCACTTTAGTTCTCTTTTAAGAAATGTGCAGCCAAATCCTACTGTCCTTGTGAGTATGATGATTCTAAATCTTTGGAGTGGAATTTTATGAAACTGAAATTAATGAGCCTGAAAATTTAAGGAAGTGCATTATGTTGGTTTTTTACTTTTACTCTTTATACTTTGTGTTCTCGGAATACTACTGACAACATAGATACCAAACAATATTAGTCTCCATATTATTCTCTTGCACAAGCTTAAATTTATTAGAAAAGGCTTGTTGTAGTTTCAAGGACTGATATTTTTGTAAGAAGCTTTAGGAACTTCTGTGAAGTCTCTGACCATACATATGGTGTAGTGGAAGCTTTAATTGTTTCTGTCAAACAAATGTGAGTGATTCTTTTACATTCATCATGATTGATTACAATTGTGAAGTAGTCATTGTTTCTCTCATTTCACAGAAGAAACCTCACATTCTTTTATAATTACGTAAGAATTTCTGTGTTATTGGCTCTCCTATATAAGAGGAAGTGAATACATCAGTAACATTGGGTTGTGATGGAACACTTTGATGTGCGGATCAGAAAGTAGGAGATTGAAGGTAAAGAATGGCTGCTTGTGTAGTGATGAGGTGAAGGTGAACCAAACACTCCTATCATCGGGCTGTGGTGACCATCATGCTCTGCTGGGCAAGGCAAGGAGGGGAATGTTCTGTCTTGGTTTTCGTTCCTGGCTGCTCCATTAGAATGATTATAGGAATATTTTGTATTTTTCTTGGTCTTTGGTGAATGTCTAACTGAAATGTAGGTGATTGGAAGTGTGTGATGCTTACCATAGGGAAATATAGAGAAACAAGAAGTTTTTTGGCTCTGGTGGGGCCTTGCTTAGGTTTCTGAGTCTTTTTCAGATGTATTCTGAAAGTGCATGCTATTTGAAATATAATGTTAATATTGTGGTGCAGGAAGTGTGTTCTATTGACCACAGAATCTGCAGGAAAATGCAAGGAATAGTTGGTCAGTGTTTCCAGCTATCCAACTATTTGAAGTTTCTGGTGGAAGGTTAACATTGGCCAAAACTCTCAATACAAAAGAAAAAAAAATATGATACCAAAAAGGGCTATAGAGTACTGTGCTAACTTTGGATGGTGAGAAGATGACTGTGCACTGTTATGAGTGTATTATAGCATCTAGAATAAGTGAGTCCCACCTCTAGCAGTCCTTGCTCTAACTTACATCCTTCATAGATACACACTCTCCTGTCTCCCTGCCCCATGAGGCCCTCCCATTGACCAGTGTGGGTCTGCTTTACATCTCAGATATTATTAGTATTGGTGGTATTGTATAAGTATTATCTTATGATATTTTAATGAAGGATCAGTATTTGTTTCGTAGATGCTTACTGTTCTCTATATTTCTCTAGTTATTTAATATCTTTTTATGTATATTTATTTTGTATATTTCACAATGAAGCATAGATAACAAAAGTTAGTCACAAGCTGTACCTGTGTATATGAAAAGTAGTACATGTATAGACACTTGCATAGTGCTGGGTCACCACAACAAACCGTGGTGTATTTCATGGGTCTGTTATACACACATCTAGACAATGACAACTCCTGGCTGCTTGAAACAAACTGCCTATATCTAAGCTTGCCAAAATACTGAAAGTGTGAGGCAACATTCAAGGCAGTCTGGAATGGCTAAAGCCTTCCTTTCCTTTCAGAATTTTCATTCAAGACTCAAAATTTCCACTTTCATTTACCTTCCTCTTTCTATAGTGGCATTTTTTTATATACTGAGCAGTTTATACCACATGGATGAGTGCTTGTGGGTACTCAAGAATAAAAGTTAAACTGCTAACAGGTCCTCCAAAAATGCTGGCAGAAAGTTATAGGGCATCATAAGAATAGTGACGCCTGAGAACACATGAGGCATTTAGAGCTGACGGGGTCAATGCCCCAACACGGTTTTAAGTTGGTACTTTAAAAGTTTCATGATGTGCATATTACATAACATGTTAATAGCATGGTTCATGGTAAATTGACACTTGTAAAACTTTAAAGCCTCATAACTCAAAATTATGCTTTGGTATGTTGGCTTTAGACACCTCATGTATGGAAGGCGTGGCTGGAGGGAGAGCGGGTGTGATGACTGGAGTGACTTCCCCTGCTAAACATGGGCTTGCTCACATCTCACAGCCTTTGGTCAACTACTTTGTTTTGTTCTATTGCACAAATGATTGTACATTTGTATAGCAGTATGTAATATCAGGGGATTGTAATACTACAAGCTCTACAGTTCTCTTTTTCTATTTTGAGATCATGATACTTCAAGTTTTCTTCTTTTAAAGTGTAAAAAAACTAAGTTGAATGTATAAATAACCTAATGATTTAAAATGAAACATTGAAGAATATGATATTTCAACATATTTTTATTGCTATTCAGTATTTGATCAAAGATAGTCAAGACAAGGTTAATCAGCTGGGCATGGGACTGGTTTGTGCCTCCTTGCTTTGCTGTCACAACAGGGACCATGAGGGTCAGCAGTGTTCACTTTCCTCCTTGTTACATTTAAGGTTGTAGCATTTGTCATGTGAGGAAGCTGTTTATTGCACTCACAAGTAATTTATATTTTATTCCCAGTTGGAATTGATTTATTTTTATTTCTTTTTATCTTAAATTAGTTTCTTCAGTGTAACATTTGTACATATTCAAGAAAAGGGGAAAAAATATCAATTGCCAAAGATGCCTATGTCATGATCTCAATTTATTGAATGCATTCCAGTTTGAAAAAAGTGGATAATCAGCTGCTTCTTATGTGTAAACTTTGTTTGTTCGGTGTTTCTTTCGTAAAAATGCATTACTATATACACTGTATGTAATTAGGGATCTTGTGTTACTTACTGTTCCTTTTCTATCAGTATTGTTAATGTATCAACTTCATTAAGAACATGACTTTTTTTCTATTGTATTCTTAAGTATCATTAAGGAGTAATTGTTATGAGGTATTGTGTTCTGTCTGGTTGGGCTGCAGGCATTGACTGCATACAGGCATTTGTGCATCTTGGTCATTGCATCATTACGTCTCTAGGTCAGTGGTTTTCATTTGCCATAAGGTGATGGCATCCCACTGGCATCCTGCAACATCCAGAGCCATGGACCTGTTTGTGCAGAGAGAGAGAGAGAGAGAGAGAGAGAGAGAGAGAGAGAGAGAGAGAGAGAGCAGTGCTTGCAGCTGATTTGCTTTCATTATATATTTTTACACACACACACACACACACACACACACACACACACACACACACACACACACACACACACACACACACACACACACACACACACACACACACACACACACACACACACACCATGTTTACCATATATACTGTATTGTATACCATATATATTGTATAATTTATTTACTCACAGTTTTGAAAGGCACACTGCACATAACACAACAAAGTAACACTTGTACATAAAGTAAGGGACTTGACTGATGGAAGTTGTTTCTGGAAGTAACGAATATTGCTGACCTTCATTACAGTTCTCTTTTTAAGTCCCAAGTTTTTCATATGAATATAAAAGTAATCTTATAAGATAGAACAAGACCATATTTCATTTTGCCATAGAAGCTGTCATTTGCAAGGCAGTGTATCTTGAGCAGTATGTGTTGTTCCAAGTTAATCTTCTAAGAATGACAAATTCTAAGGTTGTTTTATAATTGTCTGAGTATAGTGGGCATCATGAGATCATTGTGATCAGATCCTGGCCTTCTTTAAACCTGGGAAGACATGTTACTCCCACAAAATGTGCTTTCATCGCATACCACTTACTTCTTTACACTAGTATTAATACTGCTATATAAACCTGATACTTTTCTTTCCTTGTGTCGTTTAATGCTGGTTTCCTTTGGGTGCAGCAACCATGGTATTCAAGGTCACAGTGCAATCAATATATGAACTATATGGGGAAAAATGTCTGGTAGCAATTTGAGATTCTCTTTTTGCTCTCATGTGTGACGGAAATGTGACTTCATTCAGAACTCTTATGATTCTCCTGCTGCCAATTTTCTCTCCATCCAGCTTGTGCAGTGCTCATGTCTTTTCTCGTTACAAGCTATTATTTATTTATCTGATGTGCAGTGTCTCTGTTATGTCCAGAAATATAAAAATGTTTTATGTATAAAGAGTTATGGAAAAGATTTTTCTGTACAGGCTGGTAGGGTTATTGAGTGTAGTGGTGGTTGAGATTCTCACTTCACAGTACCATTTTACATCTTTTGCCCTGAAATCATCTGCTATTGATGATGGTGTTAATAACATAACATGACAGAGTTTAAGTAATAGTTAGCTGCATTAAGAACAGCACATTTTGACATTGTAATAGAGGGAATAAGGACATGAGACTAGGTGCATGCCCCCACTCAGCCTCACAACTCATTGCCACCAATATTGTCTCCTTCACCCATTTTTTGTAAGTGGTTTGTATCTGCTTTTGATTTTTGCAATGGGCTGTCACAGATCAGAGGTAACACTTTTAAGTCCACCCAACTGAAGAAGGAGTAAAGTAAGCCATGCATCACCATCCGTATGCTGTATGAAGATTGCGCTAGAGACTTAGTTTCTTGAGGAATTTGGCTGCAATGACAAACTTAGTCAGGTCTGGTAACCTTTCATATGTGATATGGACAAGATTATTTATGGAATTACCAATGTGTTACCAGCACTCTTTCAGCAGTAAGCCTCAGCTCTGCATCATCATCACCACATCCACCACCACCACCACCACCACCACTGCCACAACTATTGTGTGTTTCTGAAGAAAAAAATTGAAGAATTACTTTTGCTTAGTTAGACAGAAATTCCTAGAAAATAACAAATGAAGATTTTGAAATGGATGAGAATTGCTCTAAAGACTGATAGTTTTAGAAGAATGTTGCTATAGTGACAAACTTAGTGATAACTTTTCCATGTGTGATACGGACAAGATTATTTGTGGAATGTGAGTGATATCAGTCTTAGCACCAGCACTACTCTCCTGACGAGGCTCAGCAACCACAGCCACATCAAAGAACCTCTGGCTCATTTAGGAAATGTTCATGTCTTACCAGTTGTGAAGCTCTTGATGGCCAAGAAGTGTGATGTGGCATTACATCTTGTGTGTGTTCTCATCACTAGATGAGTTAATGAGTTTCAACAGTGGCTCTTGGAGTTTTTTTGTGGTATGGTGTTACCTGCACAATATTCTGTCCACCAATACTCATCTCATCATGTATTTTCTTTTAGATTATAAGTTGTCATGATTTTGAAAACTTCTCTCTCTTTAGTACTTACTGTGAAAATGCCTTGTTTGATACATATTGAAAATTATTGATACATAGATTAGTCACCGATATATCAATTGTTTGCAATATTTTTTATGAAGTCTGAATTACTCAAAAGAATTTTTATATAAGTTAATATTGTATACACATCAAAATTGTATCACTGAATTCTTAGCAACTTGCTATTTCTTCAGTGTTTGCTGGCAATTAAAAGTGATCTCAATAAACAATTTGTACTGAAAAATACTAAAGATTATATTTCTCTTCTCCTTGACTGATAATAGCATTTTTCTCAAACTTGGTTATTATCTGTGTTAGTTTTTATGCATAATATTTTACAAGGTGTTGCCTTTCAGTAAGTAATGTGAGGCTCACTCTTGAGTTTGTACTGTGGCTTTGTGTCTGTGTCAGCCAAACCCTCCATGCTGAGGTGCAGCTTTTGCTACCATTATGTTTGGAGTTTTTCTTTATTTTTATTTTTGTAGTTTTATATTTTTCATCTAAGTTATGGCATAGTATTGCATTTATGATATCTGTAATCTAATTACTCTACAGGAATTAATAGGTTGGGTGAAGTGTAGAAGAGCTGCTCTGTTGTGCAGTGAATAAACCATGAGAGATGTACTATATTTAGCTCTTCACATTTTTACAAATATATTTTTCTTTGTAACATTGTGATCAACGTTCTTTCTGTATTGAGACCTTCAGTACACTCCCATTCTCAGTGGGTGCTAAAATTTGATACCCAATGCCTCAGATTCTCAGTGGAGCAACTTGGTGTGAATGGGAAGAGTAACTTGCTTCTGTGCAGGAAACTTTATATTGCTGTGAAGTTGAATGTGTGAAAAAGTTTGAGCTTGAGTGTAGTGTTGTATTTTAGAAGTTACCTATGTTAATTTCCTTCTCTTATGTCAGAAATGACAGATAACACCTACAGTTGGGATGATGATAATGATAATAATGATGAAATTATTGTTATTATTATTATTATTATTATTATTATTATTATTATTATTATTATTATTATTATTATTATTTTATTTATATCTTTATTATTTGATTTATATCTTTATTACTGTTGCCATAAGTAAAGACAAAATTGCAATAGCATTATTTTTTTTCTGTGAATATATTATATAAATAGATATATGTTTGTTTCTTGTATGACTTTGGTGCCAAACAAGAATCTGCTACGTGTGCAAGCGTTTCAGCTCTGTTTCAGGAGTATACAATGATTCCTTTCATGATTTGCTTCACTTGATTCTACATAATGAAGCTTCATTGGATTATTTGTTTCATTAATGGTCATATTTGTACAATACACTATGTTTGGTAATAAAAGATGACTCCGCATGCTCTTCTAACCCTTTCCCATGATGATATTTTGTGCTGTGCTTTTTATTGCTACATTTTCTTTTGGAAAGTTTTTGTGAATGTGGCATGAGTGAAAACGAAAGCTGGAATATTTTGTTTCTACTCTTGTCAGCAAAGGCAAAATTACAACAAACTTAATTTTAAGATTAAGTTGAAAGAAGTGATAAGCAGCACTTGCTTAGAGGATAGAGAAAGTGTCGTCACACGCTAAGGAGACAAGTCAACAGAGCTCACTGCAGATCTTTTATTGATATCGTGATCTTTAAACCTTGTGGAGACAATCTTGTGTCTATCCTTAGAGCAACGGGCTGCAGACTCACTCTCTCTGTTGACTTGTGTCATGTGGCTCACAAGTGGGAAGGTGGTTGCTTGCATGCTGTACATAGTTACAGTCACTGTACCAAAGTCTTTGCCAGTCACTTCTGCATTTCATTTTCATTCTTAGTGAAACGTAATCATCATCTGCACTCAGTCAGTAGGTACAGTACATGTGAAATAAAATGTGAAGTGACTGTTGGGCTGTGCAGCTTCTGACCAAGGCTCCTCCCACTTGTTATTGTGCCACTGTCATCCCCACAGCCAGCATGATAGGAGGGGCACTACCACACTTGTATTCTATTGATCAATCAACTCAAGTTATTCAAATTTAGTCAATTGATTTATACTCATATATTGTATAATAAACAATCACCATCGTCAGCCTTTTGCAGTAGTGTTCTCTTATGATAAGTTTGCTCCGAGTTGTAGATTTGACTCTAAAACCAAATATTTTTCACTCCCCTTGCCTCAGCTGAGTGTTGATCTTGTAACCCAAATTATTGTGATAATTATTGGCTGATGAAAGTTTGACAAAAAAATGTGTGAAAACATAAACATTAAAGTCAAGAAATGTTTGAGAATTGTTGAAATTCAAAGTGAAACGTCCACAGTAATTTGGCATCTTTCACTGAAATAGTAATTATAATTCTTTAAATTTAATTGACTTATAAAGTTCCCAAGTCTGGAATATTAAAGAAAATTCACACATTCATACAGGTTAAAATCACCATTAATAAATTGATGACTTGAAAAGTCTTAAGTTAAAACAAAGGCAATGGTGATCAAGGCAGTGATGGTGGTGGTAATGCTAGTAGTATCAGTAGCAGTAGTAGTAGTAGTGGTAGAAACACATGCTGGTTGTGGTGTTGATAGTGGTACTGAGTCACTGTGCTGCTGCGTTGTGACTGACATGTTTCTCTCTCCTCACAGAATGCCTCCCTACAACGATACTGATTATCCTGACATCCTGGAAAACCTGCCTGACCCAGACTTCACTAACTTCAGCCTCGACTTCCTCCATACCAACTTTATGAAGCAACAGTAAAGTTAGAACCATCCCTCTTTGACGTATAATTTCTCTAAATTTTATATTGATGTTATATTATTTGGGAATGTGACAGGCATTGATTTTGTTCTTGCTTATAATTTGTTTATAGTGAAAATTAACATTGCTTGATTCACATCACCCTCAGTAAAAGAAATTATTTGATAGTACATGAATCCTTTTCTAGATTGATTATTGTTAATTCTTTTGAGTATTTATATTGAGAGGATTGTTCTAATAACTATTTTAGTGGACATCAAGCTTTATAGATCCAAGTCACAACTATATTTTACAATGAGACTAGAGAGAAGTAGCATTTATCTTTGTAAATTTTTTCATGTATTTAGGTGAACATACATAATAGAATGGAGTGATTTGACAAGGAGGACATGCAAAGGTTGAATGGATGCCGTAAGTGTGAAATGGGAGGACAGTGTTGAGATATTTGAAAAGTGAAGGCTTATGAAGTTGAGAGGAATGGAGTGTTTGTGAGTGGATTGTATGAACGGAAGCAAACAGAAGGTGTTTTGTTATGGTTGTTCCCAAAGGAAAAGATGTTCAAGTAGATTAGATTAGATTAGATATTTCCATTGTGAAAAGTGTGGTGTTTGCCTCTACCCAAAAGGCTTCCAGGCATAGGATGATCTTTTCTGAGTATTTCCATTAACCTTCATCTGCTTCTGAACTAGACCTCCTTTTATCATTCTTTCCTCTTACTTCTCTGTATGTTCAGATCATATGAGTTATTTTGCTTGATGCATTGCTTCTTCAGTTTTTGAAGCTGTTGAGTGATATTTTATCAGTTTTACTTTCTTTTTTTGATGCCATTCTGCTTGAAGATCATAATCAAGCTTGTAGAGCAGATACAGATGCATTGCTGAAACTCCTCTCACTTTCTTGCAGTACTCTCTCTGATATTGCTGAAGATCTCTTGGTCATGTTGCTGAAATTTGTTTTTAGCTCTCAGAAAAGATGCCCAAAGAACAATATTATTATAAAGTGTTATTCTATTGTTTTGATGCTTCTGTTTGTGTTTAAAGCTTCTTCTTGCAATTCCATTTTTTTTAAAGATTACTTGATGTTATTGATCTTGATTTTCATATTAATGCCAAGTAGCTCAACCTTTTTTCTTGACAGGGTTGTAAAGCTTTGATAGTGAGAGATGCATTTCTTGTGGCAGCTGTGATGTTCAGATTTTTACCTTGTTGACCTTCAAGAGACATAATCCACTTCAATTAGTCACAAAGGACACTTCATAAGTCTTAGTCTTTACATCTCTGCTTTCCATCAAGGTATAAGGAGCTGCTACGATTCTTTAATTTTATGAACTGCTTATACTGCCTCCCAGCGATGGCTCCACTTGGAGTCTGTACCATTGACTTCCAATCTGAGTGTGTGTTGTACTCAGTGCCTCCAACACGTAGGAACACTGGCTTAACATATTCCCAAAATATATATTACCCAGACAACTTTAGACAACTATGGGATGGCTGACTTTGATGGTTTGAGGAGATATTTTGAGTTTTTATTTACAAGAGAAATGTGGGGAGTTTTTAAGGTTTACTGAGTGTAAGTAAAGAATGGAAAGAATAAAAAAAGAGAAGGAATTATTTTAGCAATAGATGCCAAGCAGTATGCCAGTGCTTTCAAGAGTTTCACTTCTGTATATCAAGGATTAGGTATCTTTCTTATATATAACTCCAATACTTGGTTGAAATCCCTTTTGAGGATGCAATAGTCAAAACAATGCAGGAACAAATTTAGAGGAGGGAGACCCATTCCCCTCACTCCGTCCCTTTGCCTTCGAGGATGTTGGGAATACATTAACAGTATTCTTCCAGCTCAGTCTCAATGTGAGTGGGCCACCCAAATCTCCCTGTCATGGGGGAATTTTTATATATCAGATCCATTCCTTCCAAATGCACTCAAACTCAATCTTCATTCATCTTCCCTGTTCATCTTTACTGCTGCACAGTACAAGTAGAGCCAGCTTTAGTAGATGTAGCTTGGCAGGATATACTCGTGCATTCTTGGAAACAGACAACACATGGATGAAGACAACTTGATGAGGAGAGAGAGAGAGAGAGAGTTAAAAAAGAAATGTTGTGATTAAATTTATAGGATTATATGTCACCATAAAAGTACAATTATAGGATAATTGGAAAAACGTAGTGATTGTCGATGAATATAAAATAGCTCTTTGATTACTGTGTGAATAAATGGAGGGAACTTGTATTCTCCAGATATATTGAAGACAAAGTAATGACACAGTGATGTATCTTCTTGCTGAGAGTGATAGAGATAGTATGATTGGTGGCAGTGAATATTGTGCACTACATTAGATGTTAGAGAGAGTAAACAATACAAGACTGGAGTAACAAGGTGTCTGTTAACCATATAGGGAGAGTGAGAGAGAGATGCAGTGAATGAGATTAGAAAGAGTGCAGTTAATCATGAACAGTAGGAAAATAAGAAAGCAATAGTACACAGCACCAAAGTCCAGGTGATGAGGTGACACAGAGGGAGGTCTTACTTGATGGAAATATTGATGCTTAGAATAGGTTTGAAAGGTTTTAAGTGAACTTTGGCAATGATGAGCCTTGCTGAAGATCTGCATGTTACGTTAAACTGGATGAATGCGGCTTAACACGTGTACACACACACACACACACACACACACACACACACACACACACACACACACACACACACACACACACACACACACACACACACACACACACACACACACACACACACACACACACACACACACACACACACACACACACACACACACACACACACACACACACACACACACACACGGCCCGGTAGTTCAGTGGTTAGAGCGCTGGCTTCACAAGGCAGATGACCAGGGTTCGATTCCCCGGCCGGGTGGAGATATTTGGGTGTGTCTCCTTTCACGTGTAGCCCCTGTTCACCTAACAGTGAGTAGGTACGGGATGTAAATCGAGGAGTTGTGACCTTGTTGTCCCGGTGTGTGGTGTGTGCCTGGTCTCAGGCCTATCCGAAGATCGGAAACAATGAGCTCTGAGCTCGTTCCGTAGGGTAACGTCTGGCTGTCTCATCAGAGACTGCAGCAGATCAAACAGTGAATTAAACACACACACCGCGTAGTGTAGTGGTTAGCATGCTCAACTCACAATCGAGAGGGCCGGGTTTGAATCCCGGCGCGGCGAGGCAAATGGGCAAACCTCTTAATGTGTGGCCCCTGTTCACCTAGCAGTAAATAGGTATGGGATGTAACTTGAGGGGTTGTGGCCTCGCTTTCCCGGTATGTGGAGTGTGTTGTGGTCTCAGTCCTACCCGAAGATCGGTCTATGAGCTCTGAGCTCGCTCCGTAATGGGGAAGACTGGCTGGGTGACCAGCAGACAACCGAGGAGGTGAATTACACACACACACACACACACACACACACACACACACACACACACACACACACACACACACACACACACACACACACACACTGATCATGCACTGCCTTGTCTGGATATTTTAAAGTTAAGTGTGTGAATGAGAGTTTAGCTGAGTTGTAATGAAGTCAGTCGAAAAGGAACAGATTTCATTCATCAGTAAGTAATATATACTTCATGATGTCTAAGGAAAACTATATGAATTAAGATATATATTTTTAGGTGGTGGTGGAGATGGGTGGGGTTACTTGTAATATTTGTGTGGTAGGTGATAGAAGATAAACTTGACTTGATTTATTTTATTTTTTTTTTTATTTGTTTATTTTTTTTTTTTATTCTCTCTCCATTGAAATCCTGCAGCTTGTTTGTAGAAGTCTTGTGTACATAGAGGTAATTTTGTCAGTGGGAAGCTCTTGGTTGTCTCTTCAGCATGTCACCTTATCTCTTTATTTTTCATCAACAAATTGTAGAGAATTACTCAACATGATTTATATGAGATGTATTGCACAAAGTGTAGATTTACCCATATAAAAGACTTCAGGCTACTGAGTCATTTAAGGAACACTAAAGAAGGACAAACAGCACCAGATCTGTTGTCCTTTACAATGCTGTTTGTGATAAGTGTCATTGGATGCCAAAAGTCCAACTATCATCTCAGTTCCTGGGGATTGAAGACCATTTGTTCATTTTTTACAGACTAACAAATATCAAGTGCTAGTACCTTATTTTGAAACTTATGAGTACTAAAGCAGCTAGTGTATAATGTTATTGTATTGGAAGTGTCTGTTAGCTTTTGTACTTGCAGTAGACACAATAGACGTATAGAAAGTAGCTAAAGCGATGTGTTGGCAGCGCTTCAAAGTTTGCATTTGAGCCTTGAATGTTTTAGTGTCCCATCTCAGCTACTTTTAACAGGCTCTGATTGAAGTTATTGAGGTTTCAAAGGAGTTTTCATGATTCTAACGATGATTTAACAAAGTGAGTAACATCATTAGGATCGAATTAATCGTGTCTGTGGTCAGGGACGTTGCAATGGAGTAGGCAACATAGGCAGTTGCCAAGGGCCTCGAGCTGGTGGGGTCCCTGAGGGACAGCTGATATTACATATGGACCAGGACCACCAAGTCAAAGACACTGTATCGCTCCTGTCACTTATATGGAGCAGACATAACTTGAAACATGACTCCTAATCCCCCTAATGGAATGGGGCCCCACCCACTACTAGCAGCCGGTCCGGCATCCATTGTCCTGAACTTCATTCATCATCATTCTGGGCCAGGGGTCCCCATTGTCCTTCTTGCCTAGGGCCCCCAGGGGGTCTAGAAACACCCTGTCTGAAGACAGTGTGGGAGAAAACAAAGTGATTCAAAGTAGGAGAGTATTAGTGTTCAGTTGATTGATGATAATTAACAAGTGAGGAGTTTTTCAGTATGGCTACTTTGATTTTCATGTATAGACAAAAGGCCAAAGATGGAGAAAGAAATACTATCATACAATTGATATTTTTTCCCCAAATTAAGTGAACTGCCAAATCAGCAGTTTTAAGAATATCAGAAGATAGATAGATAGACAAAATAGTTAGATACAGATACAGACCTATATACATACTTATATAGTGTACATACAAATGCATATATATGTCATTAACACTGGCATATGTTGTTATTTTATGATGTTACTGTTGTTTTATGAATGTTCCAAGAATACTTTTAGTTCCAGGCTATATCTAACGAATGCCTGTGAATGTGTGTGTTAGAATAATAATAGCTTTATATCTCCATGTATATAACTGCGATAAGCATAACTTGCCAATTATCAGAATGTTGCTCTTCACTATTAAGCCTTGGCACACATCCATTACTTGTACACTCTATGAGGTTTCAGTGGTGTAGTACTGTTAGGCATGAGGTGTTGGTTGGTGTTGGTGTTGGGTTAGCTGGTCTTTGTGTTTTGTATTGCTGTGCTCTGAGATTCTAGATACTCATGTGAGAACAGCCTAGAAATGGGACAAATTTTCATACTCATGAATTTGTATGGCCATTAAGAACAGCCTAGAAGAGGGGATACATTTTTTTAGTACCAGGCTATACCTGATGATCTGTGGCCATAGAAAACACCTTGTATAGAGGGATAGATTATCAAGCCCCTAGCCACTTCTTGATGATGTGTGGCCACTGAGAACAGCTTATGTAAGGGGAATAGATTTTCATGCCTCTAAACACTACCTCCAGAAAGGGACATAGGTGAGTAGCAGTGTCACTCAGCATGGTAGGTGATGATGTGGTCCCCGAGATTTCTTAAGGATTATCATATGTGTTTTATTACTGTTCTGTTACTTTTTTTTTTGGCCTCATAAAGTGAGTAATTATAATGTATGTACAATTGCTCAAAGTAGTGATGTTAGTCATGAATAGTAGTCCATGTTAGTCTTGTTTCTAGACTGAATGGAGTATGTGAACTAGTGAATTGCTTCAATAAGTGCCGAGCAAAGACTTAGAATGAATAAGAATGCCAGAGGTGGAGGGAAAAGCCTGATGCTTTTTTTTTTTTTTTTTTTCCTTTCTTCAAAATACATTTGTAGAATATGACATCACTACTTTGGGCAACGGTACAAGTGCTCATGGCTCTGCGAAGCTTATAGGAGATAGAGACTGTCCTATATAGAGTACAAGCAAGAGTTGGACACACTCAGTCATGCCGTTGTTGGAAAGTCTGCTGATAATGTAATCACAGGAATAAACCCAAGAAGTTCCTTACAGCCTTTCCTTCTCCAAGGGTGACTGTCTCCCAAAGGTGGCCCAGAACACAGTGAGCACATCAAACTCATGAATGTTTCAATATTTAGATGCAGTGTTAATTAATGCATGAGAGGATGTATGCTTCCAAATATTATTTGTCATTGTGACTGGATATACTGTATGCTTCCAAAATAAATAGTTTTGTTATAAATGATGAAAGTACATTTATGCTTCATTCAGTTTTTTGTTTTTCTTTTAGTTAATGTTTAATGGTTTATTGTTAAGTTTTTAAGTTTTTAAGTACTTAATTACATTTTAATCATGATATTTGTCTCTTAAGTACCTGTTTGTGGCACTGACTATCATGGATTGAAGATATGAATACAGATAATATTTTTTACTCTCTCTCTCTCTCTCTCTCTCTCTCTCTCTCTCTCTCTCTCTCTCTCTCTCTCTCTCTCTCTCTCTCTCTCTGTGGACATAAACTTTATTACTTCCAATGTCATTGATTTTAGTTTGTAATACTTCAAGCAATGTCATAAGACTCATCATCCTAACATTGGTAGTGTACATTTTGCCTTTAACAAAAGTACATGAGCATTACAGTATTCAGGAAACTTTATATATTTTTTGTTTGTTTTAATGTAACTCTATGCCATATAACTCCATCAAATTTGCCAGACAGTTGTAAAGTCTATATTTGTCCTTAACTGAATTGCAGCATTGCAGTGTTTATAAACCATTAACACTCCTGGTTCATATGTTTACATTTTTTTTATCCTATTTTGCATTCTTCTCATGCTATCATTAGAATAGAGAGTTCAACAGTTGAAAGTGGTTAAACTGAATGAATACGCTAAGTATTTGCTGGTCTGTGTGACAAAAGCGGTAGGATTGACTTGTGTAAAAATGTTCAACTGCATCGAATCTGGTGCTGTTCCGTGACCAACTGTCTCGAATATCTCTAAGCGAAATATTTTGGGTAGACACGTCATCCCAGTGCGTCTCTGACACTGGTCTTCGAGGGAGGTGTTGTCCGTGCCTGGCTGTTCTACTCTGCTGCTCCTGTTTTACTTTGGCTGGGGAGACGCATTGCA
This sequence comes from Portunus trituberculatus, assembly GCF_017591435.1. Classification (NCBI taxonomy): domain Eukaryota; kingdom Metazoa; phylum Arthropoda; class Malacostraca; order Decapoda; family Portunidae; genus Portunus; species Portunus trituberculatus. The sequence continues at coordinate 4,399,462 of NC_059279.1, read as the reverse complement.
GCTTATTTTGGTAAGTAACGTGTAAGGATGAAGACTGTTAAAGTTTGAGTAGATCAGACAGGGATTGTTGATTAGCGTGACTAGAGTGTGTGGCGCTGTTCAGTACTGGACGTAGCGGTGCAGTGCAAGGTGACCCGTGAGGTGTGTGATTAGCGGCGTAGTGGCTAGCGAAGGGATGTTGGGTGGGGATGGTGAGATGCTGGGTGGTAGCAGGGGCTAGGGACGGAACACTGGTGGACCAGTGGTGGTGGGCGGCGGTGAATGTCAGTCTCCGTGGCTAGGTGGTGGCAGGGACGTGTCTGGCTAACTCTAAACAAGACACTCTTGCGTAGCCGTGTGTTTTTCCTGTTAAGTGTGTGTGTGCGTGTGTGTATGATTTTGCTTATTATGAGATGTTATGTTCTTGTGTGTTCAGATGAAATGAGTTCTGCACGACGGATCAACATAACTGGTAAAACAAAGGAAGGAATCGTCTTGTTATTATTATCATTATCATATTTTCCTAATGTATAAACGGATGACTGGCTTGCTTCAATAAAATTCCAAAGGAAATACAGAAACGGGTAGGGAGTTCAGGAGTGTAAAAGAAAGTCATGAAAGGTTGAAAATACTGTGGCCAACTCGTGCATTCAACTCAGTGTATGCTCTAAAACACTCGCATATGAATTATAGAGACGATAGAAAGAAAATAAAGAAATATCAATAATATATATATATATATATATATATATATATATATATATATATATATATATATATATATATATATATATATATATATATATATATATATAATTTTTTTTCTTTTTTTCCCGTGGGAGTTGCAAACATTAGCTGTCAAAATAGAAACAATTTGATATTTACCGCTTTGACAAATAACCATATGTGGACACAATAACGAAAAGAAAGATGTCGCAATAACCAGTAAATCAATATGTGAAATTTGTATAAGTATAGAATCTCAATAATAGATTTAATAGATATTTATCATAGACATGTATACCATAGAGTCATAGACACTGTCATGACAGACGAGCTAAAGAGGCAGTAATAGTGGACTGGTGGTGGTAGTGGTGGCGTTGGGGTGTTTAGCTTAGTCTTCCCACACACCCATACACACACACACACACACACACACACACACACCGTGTAGTGTAGTGGTTAGCACGCTCGACTCACAATCGAGAGGGCCGGGTTCGAGCCCCGGGAGAGGCGAGGCAAATGGGCAAGCCTCTTAATGTGTGGCCCCTGTTCACCTAGCAGTAAATAGGTACGGGATGTAACTCGAGGGTTGTGGCCTCGCTTTCCCGGTGTGTGGAGTGTGTTGTGGTCTCAGACCTACCCGAAGATCGGTCTATGAGCTCTGAGCTCGCTCCGTAATGGGAAAGACTGGCTGGGTGACCAGCAGGCGACCGAGGTGAATACCCATACATACTCAAACCCACATTCTTATATACCAAAAACTAGAGATGTGCCGATGCATCGGTATCGGAATCGGCGGTATCGGCCCATTTTTTGCGTATCGATATCGGCTTATTTTATGCCGATACTTCCGATACCTAAAAGGAATTTACTACTTAGTGATATATTCGATAGGTATAAGATATTGATGATACCAAATTGATATAATACGGCGTATTAAGTTTCCGTAGTGATTACCGTATGTCATAGAATACTGTTTTCTGTGGTAATAAGCCACAACCTATCTATATTGGACGTGTATGAAACGCGTATAGGCTGAACTCCGGCATCCTGTCACACGGTCGGTCATGAGTCACCACGCATTCTCACTGTCTCTCAGTCAGACGCTGCTCCTCCACCCACACAAAGTTCACACAGGTGAAAAGCTTAGGTTTTTGAACTATAATCTAAGAATGTCAAACTTCAGATGTTGAGAATCCAACAAAATGATTTATATATATATATATATATATATATATATATATATATATATATATATATATATATATATATATATATATATATATATATAGTTAGGCATTTTGCATTATTGTAAATAACAGCATATTCTTATTTGATTTATAATTAACAGTGCTAGTGGTAGCCTTTTCCAAGATATCATACTGGAATAGGTGGAAGCTCGAATTATATATGTATATTAATTTTAATGCAAGTTTAATTTTTGAGTTACTTGTGTTAACCTAAGGATGTAAAAATTCCATAACTAAGAAAGTAACGATTCTGTTTTGTAATCATGTGCATTGTGTATAATTTGTTGCATATTAATTATTTAAGATCATAGCAATACACTAGAAATTTAGAATAAACTAAACTTTTTCTATTTAATTGAAAAGATTAGGTGAAAGCTCATTTTTCTGAATTGGTCTACTAATGTCTAATGAATTAATATCAAAGGATGTCAGATTTAATTAAAGAGAAACATACACAACAAAATGAGTTTCTTTTGCTAATATTTTGTGTCTGTTTTACAATTTTAATAATTTTAAAAATATTTTTGATCGCCAAAATATCGTCAATAAAATTAATAATGAAAATGCACAAGACCAAATGGTCGCTAAAGGAGTAAGAAGTAAGAATTTAAAATAACTGACGAGAATCAGAAGACTGAGAAGATATTCATTCCAATTACTGAGTAATTTACCTTTGCAAATGGCTTCAAAAAGCTTCTAGAATTGCTCCTATTTCACAAACGTTCTCAGAAGGACTTACAGCATCCCCCAAAACAAAGCCTCCCATCTGATAACGCTCGCCGTCCACCAACTCGTCCTGGTGTCCAGTGCAGTAATCACTGTAAGTAGTAGTATCGGTATCGGTATCGGTAGTAGTATCGGTATCGGCCCAATTAGGTGGTATTGTTATCGATATCGGAATCGGCCAAAACTTTGGTATCGGTACATCTCTACCAAAAACACTCGTAAACGCACTCAAACACCCCGAAACACATCCAGAATATGCCTTTATACACCCAAACACACACACATACATACATACACACATTCAAATGGAGTATTTTCATATTCCCGACGATTTATAGTGTCACCAAGCGCAAATTAAGACGAGTGAATGAGCAGTGCAAGCCAAATCAACAAAGCGCCTTCACCACAACTCTCCATGTTCATTTGTTTAAGGTATTATAAGGCCATTCGCTTATTTTTATGTTTCCTTTACATATGAGAGGGAAAACAGTTGGAATTCTCCCCCAGATATCATATCCTTTGGTCAAATATTCCCTGTGGCTTAAAGTCCGCGCCTCTTTCACTGATTTTAATGTTACTGCTCCCGGTCCGACCCAAGGCAGGTTTCAATACTTTTTTTCATATGTTTTCTAACGATAATACTGTACGCTTCCATAGTATGTTTTAATTGCTTCTATAAATATTTTGGTGCCTTTGAAGTGTTTTCAGTGATTGTGTTCGGTAAATATGTGGACTTTAGTGGTGTTCTTTGGTGCAAGTATGAACCAGGTCAACGGTCATATTTACGATTTGTCATTTGGAAAATTTTTACTTCAAGCTGTAACTGTGTTTTTCTGGTACCAAAGAGACGCCTATGCTCTTTTAAGTGTGAAATCAATCTATTGAGTGAGATATGTGGACTTTAAAATGGTGTTTTAGTTAGTGTTATACACAAATTTTGCATTTTTCATTTGATTTCTTTACATTTCTGTTTCAAAGTCTAACTCGTTTTAGAATGCCTTAAAACATAGCTGAGACTCTGTAAAATGTGTTAGAATATTCGCCTAGTGAAAATGGCAGAACTTTGAAAGAGTTCTCAAAGAATTTAGATTTTGATGCTTTTGTTTTACATAGATATTTTGTCATTCATTCACTTCTGGTTCTAGTTAAGTGTTGGATGCCTGAGAAGAGGGTTTATATTGCCTAATATTTTTTGAAAGAATAATGAAGTAAAAACGGGTGGACGTTTTAGTAGCTTTATAAGTGAGAATATTTTTATACTTTTACCATTGTTAATTCACACAATTCTTTAAAACTAGTTAGGCAGGAAATTTTTTGAGGTTGTGGATATTAGGTAAAAGATTTAGCAAATCCTAAAATATCAGGCATTCGGCTGTGACTTCGAATTTTCAATTAGTCATGTTTAAAAACTATTTACGTAAATTAGCCGAATCAGCCCTGTTCTCGCTCTTTCTGATGGTGGCACAGCCATCATAGCCCCTGGCTGGTATCTCTTCCAACCACCCAGTTCGTCAATATTTTGCTTAATATCTATTGATTTCAACGTGTTTTCGTGTGTTTCTAGGTTTAGGTGTGTAGATAGTAGTAATAGAGAGAAGAAGAAAGGGAAAATAGAGAAGAATGAGGAGATAGGAAGGAAAAAGAGAAGAGGAAGAGGAGCAACCACAATCCTTAACTCTTCCTTCATTTCCTCAATATGTGGTGTTTTCTAAGTGTTTTGATGTGTTTCTAGGTTCAGGCGTGTACATGGAAGGAAAAGAAAGAAGAAGGAAAAAAGGTGATACAAAGGAGGAGGACGAAGAAGAAAGGAGAACGGGAACCAGAAGAGGAGGAAGAGCAAGGCCGCAATATTTAGATAAGTCGCTCTTGTAATCTTGCCGTTCTTCGTTATGTATATTGGTGTTTTTAGGGTATAATTGGGGTGTTTTAAGTGTGTTTGGTAGTGTTGCAGGGTGTTTCGGATTTTATAAGTGTGTTTTGGTTGCATTTTGTGCTTTTTTTCAGAATGTTAGGTGTTTTTATGTATATTTTACATATGTTGAGTGTGGTGTACGTGTGTTTGAATGAACATTTGGGTGTGTTTTGAGTGTGTTTAGGAGCATTTAAGAGGTTGTATGGTGTTTTATGTGTTTTCGGTTAATTTTTTGAGTTTTTTTAAGGGGGTTTCGGTGTGTGAGTTTTTTTTGGGGGGGATGTATTTGGGTGCGTGTGAGGGGTCTTTTGAGTGTGTTTGGGTGTGGTTTTGTTGTATGTTTAGTGTTTCTAATGAGTCGTGTGTTTTGACAGCATTTTGAGGTGTTGCATGGTGTTTTAAGTGTGTTTTAGGAGTAGTATTTTAAGTGGTCTTGGTGTGAGTGTATAGGTGACTTAGGTGTGTGTGTAATATGATCATGGTTAATACTGGGTGGTTTTAGTGAATTTTAAGTTTGTTTATTGGTGTTTTAAAGTGTTGCATGGTGTTTTGTTTGAGTGTGTTTTGGGTTAGTTTTGAGCGTTGTAAGTGGTTTGGGTGGGTGTTAATTGGGTGTGTTTTGTGGTGTTTGGATGGTATTGCTTTATTTTGCGTGTTTCTTGTCGGTTCTAAATAAACACACACACACACACACACACACAAAAAAAAAAAAAAAAAAACACACACACACACACCACACACACACATATTTGGGTGTGTCTCCTTTCACGTGTAGCCCCTGTTCACCTAGCAGTGAGTAGGTACGGGATGTAAATCGAGGAGTTGTGACCTTGTTGTCCCGGTGTGTGGCTGGTCTCAGGCCTAACCGAAGATCGGAAACAATGAGCTCTGAGCTCGTTCCGTAGGGTAACGTCTGGCTGTATCGTCAGAGACTGCAGCAGATCAAACAGTGAAATACACACACACACTCACTTTCCTTAAAAAAAAAACCTTGACAAAAATTAGCAAGATTTCCTTAGATTTCTCTAAATTTAAATCTTTCTTGAAAATTTCCGTCTAACAATTTTCTTTTTTGTTCGAAGGTGGAAACACTGGTGGCGGTGGTGGTTTTTTTTTTTTTTTTTTTGGCGGGGGAGGGGGAGATGTGCGTCGGGTTGGGAAGCCGAAGGGAAAACCTATAGTAGAGAGAACGGTTGAGGTTAGGAAGAAAATAAAGGATACTGGATGAGTGACAACCATGCATGGTAGTCAGGAATGGAGGGCAAGTTCAGCACGTAGTACATGTATTGTTGAAAACACCCTTTCCTGGCATTGAGGAGCCTATGGTAGTTGTGGATTGGCGTATGTGTGTGACGGACTAAAAAAGGCAATTGTGGTGGGAATCATGGTAATCCCAAGTGCATTTCAGTGGCAGATGGGAGAAAGGCATATAGAAGGGATTTGTTAGGAGGAAATGGAGGGTTCTCAACGTGTCCGAAAGGATAGTTAGAAAACTTTTTTTTATTTAAATGAATGCTGAAAAATAAACCAGCATTGATTATGTATGCTGCAGCATAGGTTGTAAGGTTAGATGCTGAGAGACGTGTGCTCCTGGTATCAATTGCTCTTTTCTCCCCCACCCTTTTACAGGCCGAGGACGACGACGCAAAGGAGGACCTTTTACAGGCCGAGGACGACGACGCAAAGGATAGGTTGAAAATATTTATTGTGGGCTAGTAGTAAAAGGCGCGCGCGACGACGACCGTGACTGGACGGAAGACCAACAAAAATGAAAGAATAATTGGAGGATATCTCATTCTTTTATGATGCTAGTAAGCTAGGCGTACGAAAGAATATGATGCTAGTAGGCTAGGCGTGCATAGTATATATATTAAGAAAGGTTTGTAGACTGGGTGTGCGTTGTAATGGCGTAGTAGTATAATGGCGTCGTAGTAAAACTTGTTATAATTACATTGGGCTGCGTTGCTCTACTGAGAAGGGGTACTAATGGGAAGGGGTATTTTATTTAGAGGTTTGGCTGCAGTTGCTCATGGGGCCCCCAGGGGGGTATTTCAGACTTTGTACAAGGATAGGAGGTACCCAATAAAGTACCCCCTTTAGCCCAGAAATTTCCGTAAAAAGCCCACATGGTATAAATAAATAAAAAAAAATTAAACAAAACCTATATACCTGTTTCATTCAGTATTATCATGCATGCCCTCACTGTGCCTCTAATATTAAAGGCTACGGATGATCCATTATTTTATGCACAAGGAAATGGTATAACTGATCCACCTATAGTTTGCGTTTTATTCAAATTGCGTTTTTATTGATACCTCGAAGGGTCACCCGAGAAACAGCACCGAGTCACCACTGGAAAAAAAAAATAAATAAAAAAAAAAACCCAAAAACTTTAATATTGGGAGAGTCTCTCGAACTCTTGAGGAACAATTAGCTCATTAACCAGCACCACGGCTAGCCCACGAGGCTTGGTTCAAAAAGTAACCCATCCACGCTAGGGAATGGAGAGCCAGTGGTTACAGAAGACGAGAAGGGATGACTGCAGCGATGCCAGAACGCTGGTCCACGGACGGAGATCGACAGAAACAGAAGTCTCAATCTGTGATTTGAGAAAAAAGACGTTAAAATAGATCTATGGGGATAATTGAACACCCTCACACCCTTGTTCGAGAACTTGGAACACCACCATCAGGAACCCCACCATTTATCAAAATAACAAAAACTACCTCTGAAGCAAGCAGCAATAAAATCCTTACTCTGAACTATCATTTCGTAAAAATTACCTCTAAAGCAAGCACCAATTAAGGCCTTTAATTAGAAACTTCTCTTCCACCAGGATTATTTTCAAAGGCCATTATGATCAGCCGGTTTATCAAGACATTTATATTTGTTATTCATTAACACTATATACCATTGAACTTAAAAAATTATTTGAAAATAGTGGAGGTCCGTCATTAAATGAGAGTTTATTCTTACCTCGTATCCTCGTTATCCTGAAGCTGCGGTGTTCCTCAGATGCTCCACTTCGCCCTCTTTAGATGAAACCCAGACTATACACTCCGCTCAATACAGGAAACCCAGAATACGAACAATCTGAAAAAATGTATATACTTGACTAATCACCCATGCCAATTCATTAGAGTATACTTTTACAATCGGAATAATGCTCAACAATTAGACTATTCGGTAAACATTAAACAATACGGTAGGCAAACTATACCCTCATGCGCAGAATTACCTCGTAAAAGTACCACTCGTTACCTTGTGACTTCTTACACGTCTAAATTACCCAAATCGTAACAGTCATCAAACTGCACACGAGTTAGGGAAGCATCACCACACCAACCGCTCGTCAACACCAATAAAGGCAGCCACACCCACACATCCTGCAGGAAAAGACCACTCAAGACACTGACCTGAAATCAGACATTAAACCAAACACCGACACACTGAAAGCTAACATTTTTCCAAACACACCCTTACTATCATTAAATCTAGAACGTATAAAATGTATTGTAACTTGGTGGTTACTCGGTTACCACCGGTTCTTAGCTGTCCACTAGCATAGAGAAAGAAGACTTAACTTACCTCTCCGTTTCCTCGTCACATCCTTATATCCCTAATGATCCTTGGCTACAAATATGGAAGACAAGGACTTGGTTTTTCGCTCTGCCTTCTCGCCACGGCCCTAGAACACTTTCACTGACCCTTACCTGGCTAAGAGCGATGTCCGTGACCGGTTCTTGGTAACACTTCACGGTTTCCTTCCAGCACCTCCGTTGGTCCTTGGCTGATTGAGAGCGAATGTCTCTGCTTGGTTTCCGAGATTGCCTCGCTTTCTCACTCAGTCTCGTTCACACTGATGCTCCGAACTCCTCTGTTTTGGGTAATGTTTAAAGGTCATTAACTTCTCGTTCTGGTCCTACATAAACAAGCAAAGTCTCAAACAAATCATCGATAATAAGAACATATAAACATAAGAACATAACAAAAACTTTAATAGGTCACCAGGCGTACCATCTGCCTATTTCCAGCCACAGTTCTTATCCATAAAATTGTTTTCTTATTTTAAAGCTTCCTAATGACTACTACAACTACACTAACAATCAAGATAGTAGTAATACTAGTAATAGTAGTAATAGTAGTAGTAGTAGTACCTAGTAGCAGTAGTACATATAGTAGTAGTTAAGGTAATAGTAGTATGCAGTAGTAGTAGTACATATAGAAGGTAGCTAATAGGTAGTAGTAGTAATAGTAGTAGTAGTAGTTGTTGTTGTTGTTGTTGTTGTTGCTGTTGTTGTAGTAGTAGTAGTAGTAGTAGTAGTAGTAGTAGTAGTAGTGAAAACAATGACTATCAATCCAGATAAAAAAAAAAGAAGCAAAAAATAATAGATAAATTACAAAGACAAAAATACAACGAAAAAAGACCAGCAAACACATGGATAGGGAAAAAAACCCCGAAACATCACCCCGTTGCAAAAAAAGTGAGAGTCGTGTCAAGAGCAAGACTGCAGGGTCCACGTAAACACAAACACGGCCACGTCTGTCAGTGTGTGTGTCGCCGAGTGTCACCTCATTCACACAAATCCACTGATAATTTGCCCCCTCCAGCATTCCTTTCCTTATCTCCCCTTGTCCTGCTTTCTATTCCTCCTGTGGCTCACCTGTGTTCACGTTTAAGCCTCTTTGAAAAGGTAATATATGACTGTGTGTGTTTTTCTCGTATTTTTTTTGACATGTTTCGATTTGATGATTCTCTTCTCAGTTTGGCTTATATTTGAAGCTCAGACGTGGCTTATTTCCAGCTTGCAGTGGTGTATTGTTGTAGTTTCTCATGGTATCTCGTGTTATGAGGGGCAGTTCGTGAGTCTTCAATAAAGTTAGATGTATGGAAAGATGAACAGTGGTTTGATTGTACCGAAAAAAAAAAAAAAAAAAATAGGTGGCCTCGATCACAGTTTTTACCACATGACCATAAGATCTAAAACATGCTATTCACAGGTGGAGTCTTGAATCGGCTTCTTCCAGGAGTCGTCTGTGATTTTGGGTAGCCAGGTCATCGCAGCCTCACAGTGACTTGCAAGGGGACTGGCAAATAAGTGCCTTTTTTAAAATTTTTTGTTGCCCTTGGCTAACTTTCCTCTTCTTTTTTATGTAAGAAGACAATAAAAAATGATAAAAAAAGGCTCACTTAATAGCCAGATTAGAGATGAGTAGAATTAGCCATAACATAAAAAACTAAAATGTATCAATAGAGGGTAAAAACTAGAAAACCCAGCAATGATGTAACAGTCGCCTTGTCTTTCAGGAGCCAAGATGCGTCAGCTGAAGGGAAAGGTGAAAGAGACTGCCAAGGAGAGAAAAGAGAGGAAGAAAGACTTTTTGGCCAACAAGGAGAAGGCATTCACTGTTGCTCTGCCTGTCCTGGGGGGAATCTTTATCCTGATTGCCCTCCTGGTGTACTTCAAGACTAGACCAAAGGACCTGGATCTGGATTTGTAAATACACTCCTGCTGCATCTGATACCGATTTATGTGTCACGGTCTTCTGATATCAAAGTTAATGATTCTTTGCTTTGATTTCTATTTGACACAATGATATAAATGCTATCTTGTGAAAGAGTCAGTCTGTATCACATTTATATAAATTGTTTACTCTGATTCAACTTTGATAAGGAATAGAAATGCCTTCAATACCTATTTGGTGCCTTTGCTCAAATTCCTGACAAAATATCATGTAAGGAAGGTATCTTTTCTAAATTTTGTTATGGTGACAAGCTATTTATTAAGGCAAGAGTCTCATCTAATGTTATTACTATCCAGAATGTTTGCTTGATTAAAAGGTGCATATTGTAAAGCATGTGAGGAAGAAAGTATACTGTATGGTGCTGGAGTTGCTAGCTGAGTACTGTGCCTTAGTTGATCATGATTATATTGATTACATAAACTATTCTATTGGATGTGAATGAAATGACTGTTGTGCAGCCTTTCTGTTATCATTCTTTTTATCTGTCAGCCTCTTGGCACAAATTCACTTGAATGAAGTAAAAACATGACTGTCATCTTTTTCCATTGATGTAAAATATTTAATGAAAGCAACTACTTACTACTTCCCAGTTTGTATGGAAAAAGAAAGTAGCATATTTCATGTATATTAGAAATAGAGCATGTTTTCTGTATCTTACATAAGGTAAATAATTATTGTAGGACAGGAACTTCACTACTGGCAGAACTAGAGCACAGGTGTTTGGATGTTTGAAGTAATAGAAAAGCTGCTAAAATGTCCTGCTTCATTTATGGGAAGTGTTGTTGTGATTAAGATCCCCATAGATGAAGGGGATTTCTGATTGTTTTCATGTTTTGGAGGTTTATTTGCTTGTAGACATAATTATGAACACTAATCCTGAAGATGTTACCTGGATTGACTGTAGAAACGTATCGGCAAAATCTGCATGAACTACCTTGGTCCCGTCCAGCAAGTTTACCTACTTTTATTGTTGCTGTTCTAAATTATATTAATATATACTTACATACCAGGACTGCAATCCTACATCAGGGTGGCCACTTGTGTATTAAAACAATGTTACTAGAGTCATACAAATATATATCCAGATTATTTCAAGTGACAGAGTATCTAGAACATGGCCAAGCTAGATGTGACAATGTGCTTCTTTAGGTGCTTCTCTTAACACTGTAATGTTTATGCTTAAGTTGTTACCAGTATTATTGTTATTGTTACCCTGGAGGTATTGTGGGTGTGAAGTGTTAGCATTAGCACTATAGGAACACCAGATTATCTTTGCCCCCACAATGTGTGTGTGTGTATGTGTGTGTGTGAGTGTAGCAAGACAGTGTTATCAGATAGAGTGGAGGTCTGTTTGAGTGATGCCTTCTACTGCCAACCAGCCATCATTCCTTCACGCTTGGAGAAATATATATTAGTGGCAAAGTTGATTTGGTTTTTTGTCAGTTGGGTGATGGTATAAGCTTAGTTACATGAGGCTTGTGTGTCACAGTGTCAATGGGTGCTGTTCTCAATACTTGGGTTGTGAAAAGTTGCAAAAATTTCAGCTTTCACCAACTGTCTATGCACTGATATCCATTGGTTGATTTTTTAGTCAGTATTTAATTTAACTGCTTGAACTTAGTTCTTTTAAATGATTTCAGAAGTTGCAACATTATGAATCAGCTGATTTTGTCTCGGTACATACTGTTAATATTCATGTAGTTATTTCGGGTAAAATTGAAAAGGAAATTAAATATTTCAAAATACACACAAAGACTAATAATGCATGGAAAATATTTTTGTATGGTTTAGACGGTGAATAGCAAAGCTGTATATTCAGGGAACCTCAATAATCTTGTCATTTTCT
>NC_059279.1:4382500-4385000 GCF_017591435.1 Portunus trituberculatus | reverse complement strand
TCAGTACCGGAACACAGTTTTTACCTTGCGATTTGTGTACGATTAGACCATTTTATTGATTAGGAAGGGTCTATAGAGGTCATAAGATTAACCCTTCAGTACTGGGACGCATTTTTACCATGAGTTTTGAAAGTGATTTGATGATTCTATTTACACTAGCAAGGTTCTATGGAAGTCAGAAGGTTAATGGTACAAAATCTTCACTATTTTAATCCTACATGAGATTCGGAAGCTGTATTTGATCGCCTAATAGTAACCTGAATAAATATGAAGTAGTGTCATGGTACTGAAGGGGTTAAAGGCACAGGATCTTCACTATTTTAATCCTCCACCTGAAATTCTTAAGCTGTATAAAATCACCAAATAGTAAGCAGAATGAATATGGAAACACGTCATGGTACTGAAGGCGTTAAACTTTTACAAGGCTTGTGACAGACCCTTCCCCCCACCTCTCTCTGCCTTTCCATCTCTCTTTCTATCATAACTTACTGATTAACTGACTAGATGATTGAAGCTGATTGACTGACTGATTGACTGACTAATTAACTATATGACTGAATAAGGAAGTCAATTAATAAGTAGGTGATTAAGTATAAGTGACTAACCAGCTAAGTAGGAAGCCAAACGGATGCTTCTTCTTTCCTTCATGTTTTCCCCAGCCGTGAATAAAGCAATAAGTGAATGTTGGATGAATAGTAAATAAATAAGCAAGTCACTCCAAGAACACTCAATCCTAGCTTTTTAATTCGTTCATTTATTCATGTCGCTCTAATTCGTGTCCTGTTTGTGCATTTCTCCACTCGCCGTCAGCCTGCCAGGTGAAGCGAGGCCAGAGAAAATAAATGAAAAAAAAAAGTATTGAAACGAAAAAAAAAGGATATAAGAAAAAAGCCAATATTCTAAAGTTCTGTCTGAGAATTGACTAAAGAAAAAAAAAAGGAAGAGTAGAAAGCAACGGTGATGATTTAGCAGATGAAGCGAAACAAGAGCGAAAAAAAATTTGAACAAAATAAAATCAAAGAAAGACATAAAAACTCGGCATTCTAACGCTTTACCTCAAATCAGACGTAAAAGAGAGAAAAAAAAGAAAGGGGAAAAAAATCCACTTAAATGAAAAATTGATAAAAGAAAACAAAAGAAAACAAAAAAGGACCCAAAAATCTCAATATTCTAACATTTTACCTCGAATTTGACGTAAGAAAAACAAAAGAACATCGACTTTGAACGAGCGAAATCTTTGTAAAAGGATGAAAAGCCTTCTTTGTCACCAGCCCTTCACAAAGTGGCTGTCTGGCTGCTAAGACCCGCTGGTAAAGGCAACGGAGAGGGAAAACACAGCGGCAGGTAGGCAGAGAGAGAGAGAGAGAGAGAGAGAGAGAGAGAGAGAGAGAGAGAGAGAGAGAGAGAGAGAGAGAGAGAGAGGAGGAGAAAAGCCTGTGAAAGTTGCCCATTACTCGAGAACAGAGCAGCGTGTAATTCCAGGGATCAAGCTTGAAGAGGAAGGACACACACACACACACACACACACACACACACACACACAGTGGTTAGAGCGCTGGCTTCACAAGCCAGAGGACCGGGTTCGATTCCCCGGCTGGGTGGAGATATTTGGGTGTGTCTCCTTTACGTGTAGCCCCTGTTCACCTAGCAGTGAGTAGGTACCCCTGTTCACCTAGCAGTGAGTAGGTACGGAATGTAAATCGAGGAGTTGTGACCTTGTTGTCCCGGTGTGTGGTGTGTGCCTGGTCTCAGGCCTATCCGAAGATCAGAAATCATGAGCTCTGAGCTCGTTCCGTAGGGTAACGTCTGGCTGTCTCGTCAGAGACTGCAGCATATCAAACAGTGAAACACACACACACGATAAACTGTTTAGATAGGAAGAGGGAATAGCAGTGATAATAATAAAGAAGGAAGTAGCAATGATGATGACACAGTAAGGAGGAGGAGGAGAAGGAGGAGAAGGAGGACAACGACGACAACGACAACAAAAACATCGTGAATATTACCACCACTATCATCAACAATAAACAAACAAAAGACACGACGACTTTCATACATCTACAACAACAAGAACACGAACAATACCACCACCACCACCACCATCTACAACAACAACAACAACAGCAACAATAATAACAGCACCAACAATAATAAGGCCATTATCAGCACACTAACATTGTCTGTTCCGGTAATAAGTTAACATAAAAGGGTTTCCAATTCCTCAAATCACAATGGAAACACAATTTGATTCCTTTGATCTCTATTCTATTTTTATCTATAATGTATCTTTTCTATTCTTTCGATCATTATTTCATTTTTTTATTTCAAATACCACTATTTATGAAAGATACTACTCCTCCTCCTCCTCCTCCTCCTCCTCCTCCTACTACTACTACTACTACTACTACTACTACTACTACTACTACTACTACTACTACTACTACTACTACTACTACTACTACTATTACTATTTTACTACTACTACTACTACTACTACTAC
>NC_059279.1:4365000-4372500 GCF_017591435.1 Portunus trituberculatus | reverse complement strand
AAAACGAAGATGGAGAAGAAGAGAAGGAAAAGAAAAAGAAGAAGGAAAAAGAGAAAACTAACACACTTAAATTCAATCTTTGCACTAGCAAGAGGAAGAAAAGAATGAGTTTGATTATCGGAGTAACTTTTCTATTTTACTTTCGACTGGAATTTCGCGCGAGAGGAAATGGAGTGCTTAGTATTGTCAGAGCTACACCCTCTCCCTTTGTCTGTGCAGCGGCAGTGACTCATTCCTGGAAGCGAGTGTTAGATCTGCTGTTGCCTTAATGATTTCGAGAAAGTGTTCACATGATTAGCTTTTTTCCTCTCTTTGTACGATGAGCTGCAACAGGAGGCGGTGGAAGTATTTCTCAGAAGTGAAGAATTAGTTTACTGTAATTCTGTGAACGAGGCAAAAAAAAGAGAGAAAAAAGAGAAAGAAATGTAGGTGATAAAAGCTTGCACGTCTACTACTGCTACTCTAACATTTACTAAACAACTCTGTGGTCATAAATTTTTCTTTCAAACACTAACATTTTTGGCAAAATTTTCAAAACTGGTAAGAAAAGTGTGTGTTTTTACTTTCTTCTCACACATTGCTATTCTTTTATCACATATATCACTATTTCCTACCACATTTGTTTCGAGAGGAAAATAGAATTACTTAATAACAGTGAGAGGCATCGAGTTACATAATGTTACACTGTACAGCACAACATCTTTATAAACATGAATGATTCTCCACCACCATTACCACCACCATTACCACCACTACCACCACCACCACTACCACTAACACCACCACCACCACCACCAAATCCAAACCGGGAACAAAACACTGAGAAGGAAGGGAAAAAAAAAAAAGAAATAAGAGAGAAACCTTGGATGGTAGACGAGTAACATTACCTCGATTACAAAAAGATGCCACCTAACCCCTTCCCACCTAGTCCCCTCCCACCTAGCCCCTCCCACCTACCCCCTCTCACCTCCCACCTCTCACATCCCACCTCCCACCTCCCCGTCGAAGGCAGCTGCAAATTTCTGGAATGGCTTGGCGGCGGGGGGTGAAAAATGGCGCGTGATGAAGCGTATTCGGAGGTCGTTCAGCTCCCCGCGGCTCCGGAAATAGCTCCTCAATGCGGCCAGACGGAAGCAAATTAAAGCAAGACCAAGTTCTGTATTTTTTCTTAACAGCCACCAGAGAGAGAGAGAGAGAGAGAGAGAGAGAGAGACAGACAGATAGACGCGGAGAGGTAGATAGGGAAAGAGGGGAAGGCGAAAGAAGAGGAGAAAAGATAAAAATGAGGCAGAGAGAGAGAGAGAGAGAGAGAGAGAGAGAGAGAGAGAGAGAGAGAGAGAGAGAGAGAGGTGAGGGAGAGAGACAGGTGGACAGAGGAAAGAGATAGGAGAGACAGATAAGTGGATGAACACAGGAAGAAAAAGGTAAACAGGGAAAGAGAGAGACAGTCAGGTGAATGGATGGAGAGAAACAGAGAAGAGAGAGACAGGGAAAGAGATACTCAGGAGACAGGCAGGGAGAACAAACACGTGGACAGAGAGAGAGTCAGAGAGGAGGAGACAGGAAGAGAAACAAGCAGGAGGAAGGAAAGACAAACAGGTAGAGAGACAGATGGACAAATAGATGGACTGATGCAGGAAGGTCTGAAGTGTGAGTGCTGTTTATAAATCCCTCACGTTAAACTTTTTTATACACACTTGAAATTAATTTAGAAGATGGCGGGAATGATCAGAGGAATAAAGAAGAATAAGTCACGGGAATGGTGCATCATTTAGGGGACGGGAAAAAGATTATTCATGAATCATCCAATTTATTCACATATGAAACGACCTGCGCTCATGATGAATACGGATACAATTGCCAACCATCATTATTGGCTCGGAAAATATGCTGAATATTCAAAAATTTGACGCAGGAGGGCAGTGAACTCGCTAATTCACTCATGAAATTGAAGACAGATGTCGGAGTTAACTATTACACTAACCCTTACAAGTATCATATGTAGATCAGGACTCGAATTCTGAAACACTTCTGCGCTTCACCTCCACTATTTCAAGAAGGATGATTTTAATTTACTTGAATTTTTAAGGTGCTTTTTTAGGGTTCTAGAGACAGAATGACAAGATTTCTGCATTAATAACTGTAGAAACCCTCTTGAAAACACGCTAATCATCTCTGTGGCCTTAAAAAATAATTGTGGCGAGAGAGCAAAGCTTTTCTGAATACGGACCCAGGGAAACACACCTCAATATCTTCCTATACTTCCACGAGTTTTCAATTTTCTGCTCATAACCTTAAACACTGGAGCTTTTAGAAGCCACAGAGCAGTAGAAGTAGACGAATCCAGTAGATAATTTTGTTAAACTATCACATGAACTATGAACACACCCTTGAATGTCACAGTATCTTCCACTAGAGCATGTTAAAGGTACAAACATATAAGGGAGGCGGTGGCGAAGTGGTGAGCGTGGGATCGGGCAGACGTCCACGCGTAGGTTCGAATCTCGCCTCATACCACTTTGAAGCTATGCCATTTGTCGAGTGGTTTAAAGTTACCTACGTGTCAGCATGATACCCAGGTTCTAGATGGTTACACCAAAAAGATGCGCTTGGGTGGTGATATGGGCCCTAATATGGGTACCACTATAAATAAAATCGCCTGCGTCATTAATGGGCGGAAGCTTAATTGCGCTTCCCACATATACTCTTCAAGTATGCCTACAGGCGCTATAGGCCATACCATAAAACAGAAAAAAAACAAGAACAGAGAGTAGCGGCAAGCAGACTAAAGAAAACGCTAGTTCATGCCACTGCCCACCTAAAGAGAAGGTTACAATGCACTGTAGCCTCTAAATCTCACCGTAAGTCACCAGATAACAGAAAAGGGAAACACATCCCTTACCACTCAGAAGATAAGAACATACAGACATACAGTAACAGTGAACGGATTAACGAAGAGAACGCTAAGATATATCATTGGCTATTCAGAGTCAGAACCAATTAAAGTCTTCCCGTAGCTCAAAACACAAAATTACTCAGTGCATTTGAACAGCTAGAGTTTTCCCATTCAATGAACAGATAAACGAAAAGAAAAACAATACTAACACACCACTGAAAAATCAAAGACAAGGTTATAATGCTTAAGATCCGATCAAAGGCCTTCGCACCTCATAACATAAGACTACCACACGCATCGGAACAGCTAAAGTTTTCTCCTTCAATGAACAGAATAATCGACGAAAAAACAATAACTTTAAAAAACTCTGAAAAAAAGCTTATCTAGGCATCAAAACCTAATGAAAGACCTCCATGGCTCAAAGCAGAAAGTTACCACGCACATTTGAACAATCAGAGTTTTGGCTTTCAAAGAACAGATAAACTAAGAAATAACAACACTAACACACTCTTAAAAATGGAAAAAATAAAGTTTTCTACGCATCAAGACCTAATGAAAGATCTTTGTACCTCAAATCAGATATATGAACAGCCAGAGTTTTCCCTCTCAATGAACAGAATAAACGACGGAAAAAAACAATACAAACCCTTAAAAAAATCGAAAAAAAACTAATCCTCTCTACGTATCAAAACCTAATTAAAGACCTCCGTACCTTAACACGAAAAAAACAATACTAACACCCTTAAAAACTCGTAAAACCTCTCTACGCATCAAATCCTAATGAAAGACCTGCATAGCTCAAAACACGAGGTTACCGCGCGCATTTGAACAGCATGAGTTTTCTCCTTGAGGGAATAACCAAACTCATTCGGGCCTCCTTTCTGCGCCTCGGCTCGAGCTTGAGTGAACTGGTGGCGGTGAGATATTTCCCCAAGCAATAATTCCGTGAGCGTGATGCGAGTTGAGACGTAAATGGCACATCACTTGGCGTCTTCCTAAACTGTCACTCCCTTGCGAAAAGCATGACTAGAAGGAGGAAGAAGAGGAGGAGGAAAAGGAGGAGGAGGAGGAGGAGGAGGAGGAGGAAAGCAGTGAAGGTAATAGAAATAATATACGTAAAATGAAGAACAAAATGAAGGTTCAAAATAAGAAAAAAAAAAAATAAGAGGAGGACAAGTAACGAAGGAAGAGGAAAAGAAGGAAGAGGAGGTGGTGGGAGGCAAGAAAGATAGGAGGAAGGCAAAGAAAGTAAGAAATGAATGATATCAATAAAGAGAAAGATGAAAAACAAGTTCCAAAGAAGAAAATAGAAAGACATAAGGAAGACAAGAAAGAAAGGAGGCAGAGGAGGAGGAGGAATAAGAAGAGGAGGAAGGCAGAAAAGATAAGAAGGGACAAAATATAAACAAAAAAGAACAAAAAGGCGAGTGGAAATGTAAAGAAGAAAAAAAGATAAAGGAAGACATGAGAAAGACGAGAAAAAAAAGGGAATAAGAAAAAGGAGTAAAGAGTAAAGGAAAAACTTGCAAGGAGAGAAAAGAAACAGGTAAAGAAGAATTGGAGAATAACTGAAAAGACGGCAGGAGGAGGAGGAGGAGGAGGAGGAGGAAGGAGAATAAGAATACGAACAAGAAAGAAGAAAGAGGGAGGAAGAAAACAGGTGCAAGAATATATTCCCTCACACACAAACCAAGTTACCACCTCCACCACTACCCTACCACCACCAGCACCACCACCACCATCACCACCTCCTCCTCTTCACACAGCAATAAAAAACCCACGTGCGGCGAGAGCAGGGCTGAGGGTGGCAAGGGGAAGAGGGGAAGGTATATTAGAGCAATTCCACACACGAGGATAACCTTCACGTTCGTAGATTATGAAACGTAATCTGAAACACTTCTATGCCGCACCTCCGCTACTTTATAAAGGCTATAGATTAAATTACACGTTTTTTTTTTTTAAGGGTGCTTTATGTTGGTTCTTGTGACACTGAAATGCCCCTAGTTGAATTTACAGAGTTTTTTTTTATCTCTACTTTGGAAATCCTCTATATTAAATCATGTTTTTTTTTAAGGGTGCTTTATGTTGATTCTTGTGACAGATTTAAATGCCTTTAGTTGAAATTACAGTTTTTTTTTTTCACGTCCTCTACTTTGAAAAGGTTCTAGATAAAATCACACGTTTTTTTTTTCACCTGTGCTACTTTTAATAGGCTCTAGATTAAATTACACGGCATTTTTTAATTACGCTTTATGATTCTTGTGACAGATTTAAATGCCTCTAGTTGAAATTACAGTTTTTACCTCCTCTGCTTTCAAAAGACTCTATATTAAATTACATGTTTTTTAAGGGTGCTTCATGCTGGTTCTTGTGATAGCTTCAAATGCCTCTAGTTGAAATCACAGTTTTTTTTTTTCCACCTATTCTACTTCCAAAAGGTTCTAGATTAAATTACATGCTTTATTTTTCACCAATGCTACTTTTAAAAGGCTCTAGATTAAATTACACGAGTTCTTCTTAAGGTGCTTTATGGTGGTTCATGTGATAGCTTCAAATACCTCTAGCCGAATTTACATTTCTTTTACCTCCTCTTCTTTCAAAAGACTCTAAATTAAATTACACGTTTTTTTTTTTTTTTTTCTAAGGATGCTTCATGGCTCTTGTGACACTCAAAAGCCTTTATCTGAAATTACAGTTTTTTTGGGCTGGATTTCGTTTCTAGTGACAGAGCAAGACGTCTTTGGATTATTACACTTCAGGGCAGCATCTCTTTTATTATCAAAAATCTCCAAAAGACATTACACAGGTTTTTAACTCCTTCAGTACCATGACGCGTTTCCATATTCATTCTACTTACTAAATGGTGATTTTATACAGCTTCAGGAACTTATGTGTGGATTAGAATAGCAAAGACTGTGGCCATTAATCTTCACACCTCCATAGACCCTTCCTAATGCAAATAAAATCGTCTAATCATATAAAAAAATCAAGGTAAAAATGCGTCTCAGTATTAAAGGTTTTAAGAGTACTTTATGGTCCTAGTGTTAGATTGATAAGATTTACATATCATCAAGAGAACAAGTAGTCCTGAGAACCTGCTAATTATCTCCATTGCCTTTGATAACAGTAGTGGTGTGATAGCAAAGCGTTTCTGAGTACAAATTTACCATTGGTGTCGACGGCTTTCCTGGGGCTAGAAGCGCTGGAGGAGGGTTGGGAATGCTTGAAAAATCGACACAGTGGGTAGAAACAAGTTGGTAAATGAAACTGTGTCGCGCTGGGCTGCTAGTATCACCCACAAGTGTTTTGTTTTAAGTGGCGCGTTGATTTAGCGGGAGAAAAGTTTGCGAGAGGGTGATTTTTTTCCGCGTGTATGAAGCTTTAGAGAGCAAGTTTGAGTTTGAGTTTGGGTTTACCGGAGAGAGAGAGAGAGAGAGAGAGAGAGAGAGAGAGAAATGAGTGAGTGCAGTGACGGAAAAACAAGCCTAAATAGAAAGACACACATATACTGAACAAAAGAAAGAAAGAAAGAAAAAAAGGAAAGGAAGGATGAGGAAAGCAACCAACTGAGCGAAAACAACAAATAGTGGGAGATAGAAAGATAAGTCAGAGAAAGAAAGAGAGAGAGAGAGAGATAGAGAGAGAGAGAGAGAGAGAGAGAGAGAGAGAGAGAGAGAGAGAGAGAGAGAGAGAGAGAGAAAGGAAAGAGGAAAGGAACAAGAAAAGCGGCATCTTGCCAGACTAACAACGAAAACAAATTTGTCGCTGCTACTGCCCTTATACCCGCCGCGCTCCTCGCCTTCCCTCACACGCGCTTCAATTTGTCATTTCTACGCATCCTAGTCAAGCCTGAGGAGAAGCACGCCCATAAAAACAGCTTCACTTAATGACAAAACAGCGCCGTCGCCTTCGCTGTCTCGTCCCTCACAAAAACATAGAAGGAGGAAGAGAACAAAAACTGATTCAGGCGGAAATACAGTGTTTGTTATAGTGAAAAAGAGTTACTGTCGCTCTCTCTGCTAGACTGTGAAATGATAGACAAGAAAAGCGGAATTTCCATTGTATATGTAAAGACCTTAATGGCTTAGAGGCTTTGTTGCTCTCACGCCACTACAAATGCCGTCTATCTCAATATCAAAGTTTCACTGTTGCTCTCATTGCTACGCCACTAACTGTGATGAAATGAAAGTGAAATACAGTGAAATACCTTGTGTCTTACTACATGTCTAACTTACTGACTACATCGTTATTACTCTTAGAAAGCTTGAAAAAACGATAACTGATTACATATTACTCTTAGAAAGCTTGAAAAAAACAATAACTGACTACATCGTTATTACTATTGGGCCGCTGAACAAACAATAATATCTGACTTAATGTTAAAGTATCATTGCTCTCGTTGTCATGTTACTGATGAAAAGGGAGAGTGAAAACGTAATCTTCAGTATTCCGCTTAAAACAAAGATTTTTAACGAAATGGCGGAACCTACATGCAATTTCCACTACCATATCACGAAAATCGATAACTAAATAAAAGAGTCAGACTTACCTAATGTCAATACGTAGATCTAACTTCCATTACTATAGCATAAGAGAACCATTTA
>NC_059279.1:4352500-4360000 GCF_017591435.1 Portunus trituberculatus | reverse complement strand
CTTAATCATGAGGAATTTGTAGCATAATGGCGTATATTATCTCGCTTCATCCCAATTGAACAGCACATCACCGCGAGCCATTAGTGCCCTGATACAAAGTGAATGATGGGTAACGATAAGCAATGAGAGAGAAAAAAAAAATAGATAGGATGAATAACAACGAAAGATAAGATTAGGAAAGTGAATGATGGATAACGATAAACTATGAAAAAAAAATAGGTAGAATAAATAACAACGAAAGATAAAATTATGAAAGTGAATGATGGATAACGATAAGCAGTGAGAGAAAAAAAAAATATAAAAAATAAAAACGCAAGATAATGTTCTGAAAGTGAATGATGCGCAACGATGAGATAGAATAAACAAATGAATAAATAAATAGCAACAAAAGATAGTCTTCTGAAAGTAAATGATTTGCAACGATAAGCAGTGAAAAAAAATAGAACAAATAACAACCCACCCAAAAAATGCTCTGGAATGAATGCACAAATCATTTACAACTCGATTATTATTATTTTTATCTTTTTGTTGTGTTCGAGGGATTCTGGCCAAAGAAAACAAACAATATGAAAGAAAAGATCCAAAAGATAATTGTTACTGTGTTTTGTCAAGCGCCATCTAAGTATAACTCCCAGTCTGCTCCTGTATTTCCAACATCCTATGACTTCATTTACGAGTAAGATTTCGATATTTATCCCCTTTTTTCTTGGCTAACTTTCTCGGACATGCAAAGAAAGTGGCAACTAAGTGGGCCTTTTCTTTTTATGTTGCCCTTGGCCAGTTTTCCCCTCTTACATAAGAAAAGCTTTCATCCTTAAAGAATCCATGAAATGCTAACTCCTATAAACAACAATTCCTCCCACTGTAATACATAGCTATCCTTCAATCACGAATTTTACTAAGTGCTATACCAGTTGCTAATCTTAAGCAAGTAACACTCCCTCCCACCGTAATGTTACGTCCCTCTCAATCTCAAGTCTGATTTGCTAATTCTCGTTTTCTATAACAACTCTATGCTTCACCTCCACTATTTCAAAAGGTTTTATCTAAATTTACACGAGTTTTTTAATGTGTTTTTATGTTTCTAGAAGCAGATAGACAAGATTTCTACATAAAAAAATCACGCTAATCATCCCTGTGACCTTGGAAAGGAGTTGTGGTGAGAAAGAAAAACGTTTTTAAGCAAGTTTTTATGATTCTAGAGCCAGATTGCCAAGATTTCTACAGTATTAATTGGAGGAACACTCTTAAAAAAACCCGCTACTCAACTCTGTGGTCTTGGAAAACAGTTGTGGTGAGAGAACAAAACGCTTTTGAATACGGACCTCAGTGTCTACCAAGTGCTAAATTCTGGCTTTCAGGAACTCAGAGGACGTAATACTGATAAGAACCGAGAGACGCCGAATAACGAAAACAATAAATACAAAAGATATTTAAACCTTCATTGTATACTCTGATACCTGATGTCAATATTACCTCAGTCTTACCAGTACCGCGTCACTACCTTCTTTCTCTCTCTGTCTCTCTCTATCCAGTTCTCTCTCGTTTATCCTCAGTGCTCGTGACGTCAGGACCAAATGGCACCGGAAAACAAAAGACTGTCAATTCCTGGTCTGTTTTTCCTCGGTTGAAGGTCATTCTCATTTCCTACCGTGCATTGAACACACAAAGAGCATGATAATTAAAGGCAGGTAAGGAGGAGGAAAGAATGAAGAGGAATAAGGTTAATGGAGAGAGAGAGAGAGAGAGAGAGAGAGAGAGAGAGAGAGAGAGAGAGAGAGAGAGAGAGAGAGAGAGAGAGAGAGAGAGAGATTCACATTCTTTTTTATTTATTTATTTATTTTCTTTTTTCCATCCCAAACGAAAACGGAGCAAATTAGCCTCGGAAAATGAATGAAAAAAAGGACGAGGAAAAAATTCACTACACCGGAAAACAGGAACCGATTAAAAATTTTCCTGGTTTTGCTGCAGATGACGCAAGGAAAATTAAGCCAAAACTTGGAGGAATTATGAAGAGAGAGAGAGAGAGAGAGAGAGAGAGAGAGAGAGAGAGAGAGAGAGAGAGAGAGAGGAGAAAAAAAATATACAAACGATAAAGAAAAGTGTACGGTATCGGTGAAAACTTTTTACATCTCCAAAACTTATTATTTCAAAGCTCATACATATTCAGTTATTTTTCATCCTTTTTTCTCTCTTTTCGTTTTTTTTCTCTTTAATCCGTGCATAAAACTCAGTGACAGATGAAAAGAGAACTGCTTTAACTGACATTTTGTGGATCATAACTTATTATTTTTGCAGGTTACTTGGAAAAAGAGTAAGTGCATAGGTGTGTGATATGTTCATCTGTGCAAGTGTCCGAGTGTCCAAGGGTTCGTGTCCACGCGTCACTGAGGCTAAGTGGTACTAAAGTGTCCGACAGTGGTTCCTTAAGTGACGCTGATATGCTGTGTCTTGGTGAGGGAGGCAAAAGTTAGTGTTTCCTTGACTCTCTGAATTTCTGCTTTGCTCACCATCTATTGCAGTTTATTTGACAGTCGCTTTGTTTTGGTCATAAAGGGGCAAAAAACAGTGAGTAATTTTGGGTGAGCTTCTATCTAAAGTTTACCATTACGGCAGTACTTTTTATAGTCATTGTATCTTAGCTATCGAGACAAATTCACAGCGTTTGCTTGACTCAGTAAGCGTGAGTGTGTTTCCGTCTTTTGTTTATGGGAGTGATTCCTCGAACAAGTGTGTGTCAACTGTCTTTGTCAAACTCAGAGACTGTGAAAGCAAGGAATTGGAGAAGAAGACACGAGGCAATAGATGCACTCGTAAAGGAAACGCAAATGGACAGAAAAACGCCACTAACGAGAGTATCGAGGTGATATCGTGTGGAATACATTAATACACAACTAAAGGTTAATCATCAGTGAACTGTTGGTGCTCTCAGTGACACAAGGCGTGCTGAGTAATGGACTGAAGTGCTCCGGGAGAGAAACTGTGAATTCTGACCACTCTTTTCTAAGTACAAGGAAAAATTACGGTTTTTGGTGCATAACAACGAAAAATTACACACTGCCAATAAAACTGAAAAATTTGAAGAACGAATATCACACGCTACGTAAGAACAAGGACTAAAACGAAACTTTTGCTGTGAGAACGTAGAAAAAACTCGATCTGTGAGAACAGTAAAAAACAACTTTTCTCTTTAAGAACACAGACAATAAAACGTGAAGTGACTGATAAAAAGAACAAGTAAACAAAAAAATAAGAAGTTAAAGGAAATAGAAAAAATATATATATAAAAAACTAACTATAGAAAACAAAAACAACTGAAATCTTAAAACACGCCCCTGAAAAGAAAACAAAGGAAATAGAACTAGAAAACAGGAAATAGAATACTTGAAACCTTCCCAAAAGTCGAGGCAATGCTGGAAAAAAGCATATCATAAAAATTGCACTTGCCAAAACTGTCGCCAAAAGAGAGACGCAGCCACGCAGGAGGTCTACCTCAATAACGCCTGACCCCGATCCATAGCAGAGTGAACCTTGCCAAGAGAGAAATGTTGTAGCACTTCCTGCCATGATGGAGCTGGTAACACTGCTGCCCAGAAGATTCCAGCTGGCAATACTGCTTGTCCTGTTGGCTGTCCACGTCTGTACAGCGAACACAGGTAAGCTTTTGATATTTTTGTTCTCTTTTAACAGGATGTAGGTGGGAAATGAAGGGAAATTGCAGGTGAAAAGTTGATAGTGATGTTGTTACGTGGTAGAAATACAGAATGACGGAAAATGTGTAGGATTTCCCATTTACAAGTATACTGGAAACTTTTCTATCTTGTAACATGACGTAGGTGTAAAAATGACTGGAAATTGGAGATGAAACTGTAAACTGTGGGGATGAAGGAAATATAATACTAATGAAGAATTTAATATGTGTTTCTTATTTTAAAATAGGCTGGGAATATTTTCTTATTATATCAATTTGACTCAAGTAAGAAACTGATAGAATTTGAAGTTTAAAAAGGTAACTGTGATGTTGATAAATGGAAGAAATAAAAAAAAAAATAATAGAGGAAGTGTAGGAGGAAAGTGCTTTGAGGTGAAAAATGGAATACTCGTAAAAGCAAAGAAAAAATGTGAATAACAGGAAGATAAAAAGAAGAAAGTGAGAAAGTGACAAAAAAGAAATAACAAGAAGTAAGGAAGCTAGAGTAGACATAACCCCCTCCCCTCTCTCTCTCTCTCTCTCTCGGTTATTATACCCAGGCAATTCACAAAATCCCCCACAATGTACCATGATTAGCGTGTCTCACTGTCTCACTGTCTCGCTGTCTCGCTGTCTCACTGTCTCGCTGTCTCGTTCCCCTCGTCTAGTGAACGTTCGGAGTGTCATGTCTCGCTCAAACTGATCCACCACAGTAACGATGCCTTGGGATTTCTTTCTGTGTCACTCTGAGGTCTCGTCTTACTCGTGTGTGTGTGTGTGTGTGTGTGTGTGTTTGTTCTTTTTTGAGTGTGCTTGAGTTTGCAGTTGTTCTTTTTTCTCTTAGTCTAATTGTTATCTTTGTTTTGTTCGTAGTTCTATTTGATTACTTTTTGTGGGCTTGTGTTGTGTTTATTTTTTGTTCTTGAGCTTCTTTTTTGTGAGTTTTTTTTAGTAATTTTCTTTTTTGTTCGATTATCCACTTTCTCTCTCTCTCTCTCTCTCTCTCTCTCTCTCTCTCTCTCTCTCTCTCTCTCTCTCTCTCTCTCTCTCTCTCTCTACTTTTAATCTGATTTTTTTTCCTGCTATGTACGAATTCAGTTTTTTTCTCTTACCTTCTCTTACATCTTTTTATTAAACTTATCTTTTTGTTATCATTTGTTCTTTCCTCTTCTGTTCCAGCTTATTTTCATGTTTTTAGTCTCGTCTTACTTCATTCTTTTTTTCTTTTTTAGTTTGTATGGGTTAAAAATCTCCCTACAAAGTTCTATCGCATGTTTGTAATGAAATACTTGAAGGTTTTTGTATGTTCTTTTCTCTCCCTTGGTCTAACTTATTGCTACATTTCTTTTTCCTTCTCTTTCCCTCTCTAATTTTTTTCCCCGTTCCGCGTCGTGAGTGAGTTTTGTGATACGTCTCCTCAAGTTGCCTCAAAGTTTTAGTTGTGTTGAGTTTTAGGTTTCCGTTACGCGCAGGAATGGACAACTGGCTGCGTGTGAGTTCCAGCTGTATATTCTATCCATCATTCAGCTGACGGGAACTATAATATTGTGTCCATTTCAAAGCATCGGTTACTTGATTTCCACCTTGCAAACTCAGAAGAACATAAGAAAATGAGGGAGGCTGCGAGAGGTTGTCAGACCTACACGTGGCAGTGCCTGTATAAACAAGGCTACTTAACCCCTTGAGTACCTTGACGCGTTTCCATATTCATTCTGCTTGCTGTTTGGGCGTTTTAAGCAGCTTCAGAAACTTATGTGGGGGATTAGAATAGTGAAGATTGGCCATTAATCTTCTGACCTCCATAGACCCTTCCTAATGTCAAAAATATGGTCTAATCGTACATAAATCTCAAGGTGAAAATGAATCCCATTATTGAAGGGGTTAATTTCATCTGTTATCTCCATCCATGAATTTATCTAATCTTCTTTTAAAACTTCCTATTGACTCAGCACTAACAACATGATTACTGAGTCCGTTCCATTCATCATCCATTCTGTTACTCTATTACTTTTTCTCTTTCTATTTGTAAGGTATAAGGCGACAGATTATAACAGGTTTTAAGAGGAGAGGAGAACGTATGAAAATATGGAAAGGTGCAAGTAACCACAAGGCCTTCACGTGGCAGGTAGTCTTTGTATAACACTCACCTACCTGTCATTTCCACCAATCACCGCTACTCATTAATTTGTCTAATCTTAAAGCTTCCTAATGACATGGCTTCGTTTCGTTATTCACCCTTTAATACTGGGATGCATTTAAACCCTGAGATTTGCGTACAATTAGACCATTTTATTGACATTAGGAAGGGTCTATAGAGGTCAGATGAATAATGGCCCACAGTCTTTACTATTTTAATCACCCCTCACACACACAAGTTTCTGAAGCTTTATAAAAATCACCAAATAGTAAGCAGAGTGAATATGGAAACGGGTCATGGTACCGAAGGGGTTAGAATTGTATGAGGGGAAAGCTTGAGATTTGTGTACCATTAGACCATTTTATTGAAATTAGGAAGGGTCTATGGAGGTCAGAAGAAAAATGGCCACCGTCTTCACTATTTTACTCAACCACATGAGGTTCTGAAGCTATATAGAATCACCAAATGGTAAGCAGAATGAATATGGAAACGCGTCATGGTACTGAAGGGTTCAAATTGTATAAAGAGGGAAACTTTGATGCTTGTTTATATAATGTTAACATACTCTGGCCAACATTCTTTACCGTACATGCTGTAAAAAGATAACTACAATATCATTTTACATCGTTACCGTATCCTGGGTTTTACATTATCAACTTTGTATGCACAAGGGAAAAAACAACAATAACATCTATTTACATACTGTTATCGCGTCCCCCTGGCTAACACTCTCAAATTTGTGTGCCCATCCCTTCCCCCTCCCTCTTCCTTTCCTTCCAACTATGAAAAAAATAAAGAAAAAATAAAATAAAAACAGTAATTCGTGTTTACATATTGTTATCGTAAAGTGACTCAAAATTGAAAACCACTTAGCTCTCCGTATCAAACTTTTAATTACCACTATTTCCTTTCGCTGTACGTTAAACTCAGCACTACGAATAGTTATACTTGTTTACGTAATCACTGCCATGACGATAAACACTCGACTTTATTGTGTGCATTGTCAGGAAACGAAGGGGAAAAAGGAAGAGAAAGAGGAGGAGGCAGAAGAGGACAAGGCAGAGGATGAGGAGGAGGAAAAGGAGGAGAAGGAGGAGGAGAGCCAATAAGGTGTTTTAAGCTTTTACTAAGTGGTCGTGTCATTAACTGCCACCACGAGGGAGAAGAGAGCGTTACTTATGATGATAATTAACAGTATCTCACCTTAATTAAGATTACGTGTGTAAAGAGCGTGCTAATGAGGCGACCAGGGAATGTCTAGATCTGGCAGGCGAAGACTTGAGTTTACCCGCGGCCTAGCTTTACGAGGGAATGCTGGGAGGGAAACAGGCGGCTGGATGACGTGAGTGGCTGAAGGAGAGACGGAAGGAAGGAAGGAAGGAAAGTACGAAGGAAGGAAAGGAGGAAGGAAAGGAGGCGATGGAATGAGGCAAAAAGCTAATGAAAACGGAAAATGAGGAATATTAGGACTGCAGGATGTTGGTTGAGAGAGAGAGAGAGAGAGAGAGAGAGAGAGAGAGAGAGAGAGAGAGAGAGAGAGAGAGAGACCTTCTACGGATAAAATATGACGAGCTGCCAGAACTGTGAAAAATGTTAAAGAATAAAAAAACATTCCATCGAAGAGAGAAAGAGAGAAAAAAGTTTGGCAGTCAAAACAAGCACATCCTAGTAA
>NC_059279.1:4327500-4350000 GCF_017591435.1 Portunus trituberculatus | reverse complement strand
AGAAAAAAAAAAAAAGAGTAACTAACCAACTATCTCTAAATGAACTATTTTTAAAACCACTAGGGTAAAGAATGGATGATTACTAAAGGTACCTCTAAAAAAAGAAAAAAAGTGAAAAAAATGAAAATGGAGTAAAGTTATTCACGACCCCCCACAAAAAAAAAAAAAAAACTGAAAAAAAATCGTGGACCACAAAAAAAGGGAAGAAAAATGAACTTCCTACGAGGGATAATGGTTGTGGAATTTTTTCTAGTTCAAACTCGTTAAAGAAGCTCTTTATTCATCACCCTGAAGGAGGAGGAGGAGGAAGAGGAGGAGGAGGAGGAGGAGGAGGAGGAGGAGGAGGAGGAGGAGGAGGAGGAGGAGGAGGAGGAGGAGTAGAAATAGTAGGAGGAGGAGGAGGAGGAGGAGGAGGAGGAAGAAGAGAAGGAGGAGAAGGACGACGAAGAGGAGGAGGAGGAGGAGGAGGAGGAGGAGGAGGAGGAGGAGGAGGAGGAGGAGGAGGAGTAGGAGGAGGAGAAGGAGGAGGAACAAGAGAAGAAGAAGGAGGAATAGGAAGAGTAGAAGTTAGAGGAGGAGGAGGAAGAGAAGTATAGGAAGAAGAGAATGAGGCGGAGGCGGAAGAAGAGGAGGGAAAGGAGAAGAAGGAGGAAGATGAAGAGGAAGGGAAGAAGAGCAGGAAGAGAAGGAGAAGGAAGAAGAAGAAGATGGAGGAGGAAGTTGAGGAGGAGGAGGAGGAGGAGGAGGAAGAGGAGGAGGAGGCCCCGTGTCTGATCGTGGTCTGAGTGTGATAAATCGCCTCTGAAATTCACCTTAACAAGAGTAAAAGGTTTGGCGTTCAATCTTTTATAGCATCTGCAAGTCCCTTTTCTATTCCCACACTTATTGTCTTGATTTCAGGAGGCGCCTTGTGTCACTCTATGAGGCTTGGAAATACATCTTTTTATTTCACCGTAGTTCAAATTACAAAGTTTCCATTTTTTTCTTCTTGTTGACTCGTGGATAATTGAGTGTGGAATGTCACTTGTGGAGATCTTTAGAAATCTCCGTATTCTTTTTTATTTCAATGTTTGTGTCATAAGAATTAAACATTTTCTGTGCATCTCTTTCCTAGTGCCTGGATTAGTAGGTTAGAGAATGTACGCTGATAACGTTAGGTGACTTGTGGAGCTGTACATTCAAGTTATCTTTAGAAATCTCCCCAATTTTTAAGTATTTTAGCGTTTCTATCATAAGAATTTAAACACTTCCCATGCATCTCTTTCCTCATTCCTGGGTTAGTGAGTCAATGAGCATGTCCTGATTACGTTTGAGAGTCACTTGTGGAGCTGTACTTCTTAAACCTCTAATTTTTTCATATATGAATATTTTTTATCTTACTTTATCAGCAGTAGCACCACTAAACATTTCTCGTCTTTTTCCTCGTTAGTGATTAGTGAATGAATAAGTATGTGCTGATTACGTTAGAGTCATTTCTGGAGCTGTACTGTTGAAACCCCTTCATTTTCTCATATATGAATGTTTCTATCTTACTTTACCTTCAGTAGCACCATTACGCATTTCTCGTCACTTTCCTCGTTCGTGAATTAGTGATTAGTGAGTCAATAAGTATGTGCTGATTAAGTTAGAGTCTTAAACCTCTTCATTTTCTCATATATGAATGTTCTTATCTTATCATCAGCATTAATAAAATTCTCGTCTATCTTCAGTGATTCTGTTTTGATCATGAGAGTGTATGAGGAGCTGTATACCGTATATCAACACGAAGAAGACAATGTGAAGAGAGGGAATAGTTTCATTAATTCTCTAATTTATATGAATGTTCTAATCTTATCTTATCATCAGTAGCAGCATTAAAGATTTCTTGTCTATCTCCTTTCTTTTCATGAATTAATCAGTGAGTCTGTTTTGATTATGAGAGCTTGTCTTTTTTTTTTCTATGTTATGGCCTATAGCGCCTGTAGGTTCACTTGAAGAGTATAGGGAGTGCTTGTTCAGTTTCAACCCATTAGCAGCGAAGGCAATTTTATTTATAGTGGTACCCATATTAGGTCTCACATCACCTACCCAATTGCATCTTTGGTATAAGGCAACTACACCTCAACCTACAAACTGGGTATTATGGTAACATGTAGGTAACTTTAAACCACTGGCCCTGTATACAGTATATCAACAAGAGGAAGATAATATGAGGAGGGGGAACAGTAACTTAAATGCCCCAATCTTAACCCACGAGTCCCTTCATAATACAAGCCCACAAGAGACCCTATAAAAGGCCATCAGTCGATTACAAGTGGCAGATCCTGTACAAAACACACTCCTTTTTAACAACTGCGGTTTCCATATCTACCGACATCACTGATACTAAACGCTTTTCAGTTAACTCATTGTGCATTCATGAATAACTGAATGAGTGCGTGAATAGCTGGTTCACAGTTCTATTTTGTCCATTTCAACGAGTGTAAAACGTGCTATTTTTATATTTATTGATGATAGATTGAAAGGTAGATAGATAGATAGAAGGACAGAGAGAGAGAGAGAGAGAGAGAGAGAGAGAGAGAGAGAGAGAGAGAGAGAGAGAGAGAGAGAGAGAGAGAGAGAGAGAGAGAGAGAGAGAGAGAGAGAGAGAGAGAGAGAGAGAGCAAATTAGCGTTGTAGTTATACATAATTCATCTGACTGACTGATTTGAGTGCAGATTTTAAGATTAAAGATGAGTGAAGTATATAAGCAGAAGAAATGAAAGTGTGATTGTGTTATGTGTGGCCTTGCACATATCATTCATCTGACACATGTACGGTTAGAAAAAAATAAAAAGAGAGAGAGAGAAAAAAATGAACAAGGAAAACCATCACACTGAAATTGAGGCTTGCTAGGCGCTGTGTCACGGAGAAATGAAAAGACCCGAAGTGAAAAGCGTCATGGTAAACTATTCTTCTCTATTGTATGCTCTTTATTTTCCTACAACGATGCTTTCAGTTCATAATTTAGCAATCGGTCAGGAAAACGGTAGCAGAAATGTTTTGATGTTGCCTAGTACCGTGTGTGTGTGTGTGTGTGTGTGTGTGTGTTGTTAGCCCTTCATTACTGGAACGCATTTCTACCATGAGTTTTGGGTGTAATTAGACGATTTTATTTACACTAGCAAGGTTCTATGGACGTCAGATGGTTAATGGTCTTGAATCTTCACTATTTTAATCCCCACATGAGATTCCAAAGCTGTAGAAAATCGCCGAATAATAACTGAATATAATTGAAGATATGACATAGTACTGAAGGGGTTAATTGTCAGAAAAGCTGTTAGGTGGTTAGTCTAGTGATTGAGCAAGTGAGTGTTTGAGTGAGTGAGTGAGTGAGTTCGTCAGTCAGGCAAGGAGAGGGTTAGATAGAAAGAGGGGACAGATATTGATTGACTGACAGCGAGTTTTTTTCCTCTTCTTTTTTTTATTGCACTTGTCCACAGCCAATGTTTTATAAAAATTGCCGGTTAAATCCTCAGTCTGTCACTCACTCAGTCGGCCACTCAGGTAGTCAGTTACTTATGGTCAGTCAGTCAGTCAGTCAAGCATTTAGTCATTCAGTTAGTCAATTTATAAGTCATTTAGCTGGTTTGTCAATTGTCAGTTAATCCGTCACGTAGGAAATCAGTCAATCAGTTAAGTAGACAGTCAGTTAGTCAGTCAGCTAGTCACTCAATCAGCCAGTCAGTCAATCAGTCGACCCACACAACCAAACAACTAAACCCTCCTTTCGCTTGAGTCCAACACTGGCCCACGCTGCCTCAACCATTAATTCCATTGAGGTGAGAAATGAAAGTCGTGTTTGGGTCACTTCCATCATCCTCTCGTCACTCGTTCTATCAGGCATCCCTCGAGGCGACCACTCCCCTGCAACTTGTCTGAAGGTGACGTGTCTCGCGAGGGTGACAGGAAACTTTGAAAAAACTCAGTTAGGGAGAGTAAAGGCGTGGGAAGGAGAAGGAAGAGGCTGCAAGGGGAGAAGGAACATAAACAAAGAAGAAAGGAGATGAAGAGATGGAGAAGAGACAGAGAAGGAGAGAAATAGGAGAGAGGAATATAGATATCGTGTAAAAAGGAGGATAGGGGAGATAAAGAGAGCGCATGGAGAGGGAGAAAGAAACAAAGAAAGATTGTAAAATGCAGGAGAAGAAGAAGGGGAGAGAAAGATACAGAAAAATAATTGATGAAGTAGAATAGAAGAAAAGAAAGAGTCGAAGAAAGAAAACCAAAGAGAGAGAGAGAGAGAGAGAGAGAGAGAGAGAGAGAGAGAGAGAGAGAGAGAGAGAGAGAGAGAGATAATAAGTTTGAAAGAAAGGAGCGAAAGCGGGGAAGGGAACACCAAACAATGCGTATTTCTGAGCCTTCTTTCATTAAACATGTACTCAATCAGGTGGACAAAATTCCCTTCTCTCTCTCTCTCTCTCTCTCTCTCTCTCTCTCTCCGGTAAGATACGCTGCCGTTAAGAGCATTACATTCTACAACTACAGCGTGCGAAACTAAGTCTCAGTAAAGCTGCACTAATTGGGTCGAGATACAACGCACAGGTGGTGAAAGAGTCAGGCAGCCTCGGAGAAACATGGACGCTACCAATGTAACACTCCAGGTCTTCTATTCACGCATGTTAAGACCAAGTGAAGCAAGTGAGGCAAGTGAGGCAAGTGAAGCAAGTTAAGCTGCCGCAGCCCTGGAGAAACACAGTGACCTCGGTTCAACACTGCAGATACAACGAGGCAATATTTGTTAACACTTTACCATTACCATTTCTCTCCTGTTTTATTCTATTTTTCTACTCTATTTTATATGCTAGAGGGAAAACCAGCTAAGGGCAACAAAAGATTAAAAAAAAAAAAAACCCACTTGAAATACCAGTTCCCTTAAAAAAATTATGAAGTAGCCAAAAGTCAGAGACAAATATCTTGAAACCTACCTCTTAAAAAATTCAAGTCGTAGGAAGATGGAAACACAGAAGCAGGCAGGGAGCTCCAGAGTTTACCAGAAAAAGGTATGAATAAATAATTTTTACCTTGAGATCTGTGTACGATTAGACCATTTTATTGACATTAGGAAGGGTCTATTGGAATCAGAAGATTAATGGCCACAGTCTTCACTATTTTAACCGTCCACATAAGTTTCTGAAGCTGTATAAAACCACCAATTAGTAAGTGGAATAAATATAGAAACGCGTCATGGTACTGAAGAGGTTAATATTTATGAATATGTAACACTACCACCACTACCACTACTATCACCAACACTGCAGGTATTTTGGGCGCCTCGTACCCGTTGCCTCTTCGTTAATTGAGAAGAAAAACACGTCTGCTACTGTTGTTGATTTAATTTACTTTTTTAGCATGGGCTGGACTGGGATTTAATTACCGTTCAGACAAAGTAGCGCGAGTCACGTGGTGGAAAAGTAGGGGCAAGTTTGAACTTTTTATTACGGTTTTCTAAGTGAGATGGACAGCCTTTCATGAAGGTTTTCAGTGAGATTAATGTTATTTTTCCTGAGAAGAGCGAAGGTACAATTTGATTATCTGTTTTATGATTATTATTAATGGTTCTTGCGATGTAAAATCAGGTACGGATTATATATCATGGATTTTTAACCCTTTTAGTACTGTGATGAATTATTACCATGAGTTTTGGGTATGATTTGACGATTATATTTACATTAGGAAGGCTCCATGTAGTTCTAATTCCCTACATAAGTTTCTGATGCCGTATAAAATCACCAAATAGTAAATAGAACGAATATGGAAACGTGTCCTGGTTCTGAAGTGGTTAAAATGGAGTGAACAATATTGCAAGAGGTTTTTGTGTGAGATTCATGCTTTTAGAGAGAATAAAACAAGACGTGTGTTTGAATTATATTGCTGTAAATATTGTGTTTTATAAATTGCTATTAATTATGAAGGGAGTGAGAGTGTGAACAAAATCATTATACCTTTTCATTAATTATCTACTCTAAAAAAATATTAATTGAGGAAAAAAGTAAGAAATAAAAAGGGGCTAATGTTTAAATCACATCCCTGCGTTATTAAGAATAGTGTTAGTTATACAGAAAGTGTGGGTGGGTGGGATCAAAACCCATTCACATTTTTCACTAATTAAATACTGTCCAAAAAATAAAACCAGTAAAAATATGATGTGTTTCTAAATTATATTCCATTAATTATCGTCTTTACGGTTATTAGAATCATTATTAACCCCTTCAGGACCATGACGCGATTCCACATTCATTCTACTTACTATTTGGTGATTTTATACAGCTTCAGAATAAGATTAAGATAGTGAAAAGGATTATGGACCTTAACTCCTTCAGTACCATGACGCGTTTCCATATTCATTCTGCTTACTATTCCAGAAACTTACGTGGATATCAAAATAGTGAAGACTCTGACCATTAATCATTTCATAGACCTTCCTAATGTCAGTTATATGGTCTAATACACAAATTCCAAGGTAAAAATGTATCCTAGTACTGAAGGGGTTAATCATTTGACCTCCATAGACTCTTCTTAATGTCAATAAAATCTCAAGGTAAAAATGTGTCTTAGTACTGAAGGGGTTAATCTTCTGATCTCCATGGACTCGACATTAGGGTCTAATCGTACACAAATCTCAAGGTAAAAATGTCTCAGTACTGAAGGAGATAACTCTGCAGTGTGGATGGGTGTAATTCAAACCAGTGTACTCTGCAATTCATTACCTACTGTATCACAAACTGCATACCGTATATAAAAAGGAAGACGTGTGTTTAAATCATATTTCCGTAATTATCGCTCACTGCCAAAACAATTTTTTTTTTTTTTTACGAGGAGACCAATTATATTTTAGTTAGTGCCCAAAATCACGTGATGCACAGCCCACGTTTTCTTTTATAATAGCGAAAAAGCGCCGGGGAGGCAATTAATATTATTTTGCCCCATAAACAAAATAACCATTCGATGAACTAATAAGCCTTTCCAGTGAACGAGAGGAAAATTAAAACATTAACAAGAATTTAGAGTAGAAATTCTTAGAGAGGAATAAAACAAGAAATAACAGTGAGGCTGGCGTCAGAGAGAGAGAGAGAGAGAGAGAGAGAGAGAGAGAGAGAGAGAGAGAGAGAGAGAGAGAGAGAGAGAGAGAGAGAGAGAGAGAGATACACATATAATCATAGAAATGATCATATTTTTAACCTCTTTCAGCAAAGGGATAAAAAACACGACTTTGAACTTTACTATCAGAGAGAGAGAGAGAGAGAGAGAGAGAGAGAGAGAGAGCACACCCTGTCAAAGCACATTATCCCTATAGCCATTCCCTCGAGAGTCTTCCTAGTATTCCTGCCACCTTCCTTTTTGCTTCTCTCTCCTCTTTACTTTGCCACTCTCTCTTCGTGTCTCCCTCTGTTCCCCGCAGCCTGTCGTGGCAGTCAAGCCTTATTACTGGTTACTTTTATCTCGGATTTTTCAGTCCCTTATCTCTCTCTCTCTCTCTCTCTCTCTCTCTCTCTCTCTCTTTCATATTTTTGCCTCGTTTTCACTGATATGTTTAAATTCTACAGGTTGGACTTTTATATTTTAGTTTTTTTTTTTTTTTTCGCTTATTTTTGTCGATTTCTTTCTATGCAATTGTGGGTTTTTATTTGTTGAATGTAAAATGTGCCCAGTGTGTTTAGGATTGGATGTTTTTTTGTTCATGGTGTGTTTCATGCGTTTTTTTTTTTTTTTTGTTTCATTTTGCAGTATTCATAACACACACACACACACACACACACACACACACACCGCGTAGTGTAGTGGTTAGCACGCTCGACTCACTATCGAAGAAGGCCGGGTTCGAATCCCTGAAAGCGGCGAGGCAAATGGGCAAGCTTCTTAATGTGTGGCCCCTGTTCACCTAGCAGTAAATAGGTACGGGATGTAACTCGAGGGCTTGTGGCCTCGCTTTCCGGGTGTGGAGTGTGTTATGTGGTCTCAGTCCTACCCGAAGATCGGTCTATGAGCTCTGAGCTCGCTCCGTAATGGGGAAGACTGGCTGGGCGACCAGCAGACGAACGAGGTGAATCACACACACACACACACACACACACACTCTCTCTCTCTCTCTCTCTCTCTCTCTCCATCCTCACCTGCTCAAGCGCCACTTACACTAATGGCTCCCTACATGACCAATATATGCAGTACTTTTGCTTTCCGTGACGCCCTCCAAGCTCCGTGAAAGCTCCTCTCTCTCACGCGTTCATTGGAGCAAAACATTTCCCTCAGCGCCGTTTACCTCCCATGGCCTTCTACCAACGCCCTTTTCTTCCTCTCTGATTACTTGCTACGTGAGTGGTTGGGTTCTGGATTCTTGTTTACCCGCGCTGCCCTGGCTCTGGTTGGGGTCTACCTGGCTTGGTTTTTATGCTTATTTGACGTGCTTTAGTTGCTTTTGCCTTGCCTTGCCTTGCCTTGCCTTGTTTCGTTCGCCTCGCTTCGTTACTTGCCTAGCTTCGCCTCGGTTGTCTGTCTGTCTAACTGCATAACTAGTTAACTGCCTGTTTCCTGTTCCTGTTTTCCTGCTTCTAGTCTTCAGTGTCTTTTGTGGTTTGTCTGGTCTCTTCTATGTCTTGTTTGTCTGCGTGTCTGTATGTTTAATTGTTTATCTGTCTGTTTATCTGTGTGTTTGTTTATTAATATGTCTATTTGTGTGTTTATGTATCTGTTCGTTATTCAAATATTTTATATATGTTTAAATGAATATCTATCTACTCCACTCTCTCTCTCTCTCTCTCTCTCTCTCTCTCTCTCTCTCTCTCTCTCTCTCTCACACACACACACACACACACACACACACACACACACACACACACCAGCGGATCTTGTTTGTTATTCACCCAGCTGCATTTTGACCTTCAGGAATGAAAGGCCCAAAGTTTGCAGCTGACTGAAGACCGAAGCCGAGTCTCTTTTATCTTTCTACGCTCTCTTGAAAATCCACTCGTGTTCTCGTGTTTTGTTTTGTCGACATAGTGCATATATTTTCTTACTAACACACGCATACACACAAACTCTCTCTCTCTCTCTCTCTCTCTCTCCTTCCTGACAGCAATGAATAGTCAAGTTTTCAATAGTGTATCCCCTCTTAATAAGGAAGAAGCCCTGTTTTTCTTTCACTAAAACCATAAGGTAAAAATCTAGTTATTCTCTTACTAAATGAATAATAAGGTAGAAATAAGGTAGAAATAAGGTAGAAATTTTGTTATTCACTCACTAGATGAATAATAAGCTAAAAATGAGATAGCAATAAGGTAAAAATCTTGTTATTCTCTCACTAAATTAATAATAAGGTAAAAATAAATAATAAGGTAGATATAAGGTAGAAATAAGGTAGGAATCTTCTTATTCTCTCACTAAATAAATAATAAGGCAGCAATAAGGTAGAAATCTCATTATTCTTTCACTAAAACCATAAAAGAGCGCTCATAAAAAACAGTAAGCCTTCACTACGACTGTCTTCAAGGACCACAAATACGATGAGGCAGAATTTGAAGTGTTTCTCCAGTAAAAAAAAACACATGAAAACCTTGTTAACCTGTAATTAAAACCACAAAAAAGCACTCTAAAATACCAGTGTACCTTCAACTACGCAGGGTTTTTGGGGATCAGGAGAGGGAGAGAACTAAAATGATACAAAATCCGTGTACCGCGTGATGGAGGTTGAGGCTGTGATGAAAATGCTCACCTTTACGGGATTCGAGAATTTAACAGCAGCTCTTTACACTATGTCTGTCTGTATGGACGTATATCTTTGTTGAATTAAATGTGTGTGTGTGTGTGTGTGTGTGTTATAGTGAAAGAGGGACGGAGAAATAAGACCAGAGAGAGAGAGAGAATAGAGGATGGCCGTGAGGGGGAGGGAGGACACAAGGACACGCACAAAGACATGAAGGACAAGAACAAGGAGGAGCAGGAGGAGAAGGAGGAGGAAGAGGAGGAGGAGGAAGAGGAGGAGGAGGAGGAGATGGAGGAGGGGGAAAATTGGGTTATCCACAAAGGAGGATAAGCGAATAGAGAAGAGAAGATGAAGGATAAGGAAAAAGAGAAGGAAAATAGAACAGAAAAAAGAGGAGGAGGAGGAGGAGGAGGAGGAGGAGGAGGAGGAGGAGGGAGGAGGAGGAGGAAGAGGAAGAAGAAGAGGAAGAGGATGTACTATAAGAGCGTGGGTAGTGAGGTGGGCGTCACAGGATGGAACTAAATGAATTAATCTGTTAGAACACAAATACAAAAAATGATTATTATATTAAATGTGAAAGAAGCACAAGAGAACACAAAGAAAGAGAGAGAGAGAGAGAGAGAGAGAGAGAGAGAGAGAGAGAGAGAGAGAGAGAGAGAGAGAGAGAGAGAGAGAGATGTATAGAGATGGACTAGGCGATTTAAAGAAAGAGGGAGGAGAGGAGAGAGAGGAGAGAGAGAGAGAGAGAGAGAGAGAGAGAGAGAGAGAGAGAGAGAGAGAGAGAGAGAGAGAGAGAGAGAGAGAGAGAGAGAGGAGACTAAAGAGAACAACCAAAAGAAGTGAAAGCGAAGAGGGAAGAGAGAGGAAAGAGAGAGAGAAGGAAGGTGAATTGGATGAAAGGAGAGAGAGAGAGAGAGAGAGAGAGAGAGAGAGAGAGAGAGAGAGAGAGAGAGAGAGAGAGAGAGAGAGAGAGTTTCCCAGCCTTGCTCACTCGACTGTTAACTAATCTAGCTTATACAACTTAGCCCTCCTTCTCCTTCTCCTCCTCCTCCTCTTTCTCCCTGTTCTCTTCTTCTCTTCCTTCTCCCTTCCTACTACTTCTCTTCCTCCTTCTCCTCCTACGCTTGCTTATTACCTTCTTCTCTTCCTTTTATTCTCTTCTCACTTTTTTTCCTCTCCTTTCCATTTTCTTATTGTTCTTATCCGTCTTGCTTCCTTTCTTTCCCTTTCTACTTTGCTTTTTCTCTTCCTTCTTCCTCCTTTTCATCGTCTTAGTGTTCTCTTTGTTATTTTTTCAAGTTTCCTCCTCTCTCTCTTTCTTTTCCTCTCCTTCTCCTTTTTTTTCACCAAATCTCAGTGATATCACGTTTCCAAATTTGCTAAACATCATGAAGAGAAATTAATTAAAACATTTCTCTGTCCGTCTGTCTGTCTGTCTCTCTGTCTATCTGTAATAATAATAATAATAATAATAATAATAATAATAATAATAATAATAATAAACGGTTTATTAATTTGGCAGTGCAACAAAAAATTTATACTGAAAATGTACAGGAGGGAGGGGGGGCATTAAAACAATGAAATGCTTAACCTAACTATGGATCTAACTTAGCCAAGAATTTACTTATTTATATATTTATTTATGGCTCGCACCATAAGGCGCTAAGGTGGAACCGGTCAGTACGCGGTGCTCTTAAGGGCGCCACGCGATCTGGTGTCGGGTGGCGCGGGCAGGGGGTAGCAGGTGGCGGAGACGTAGATGATGCAGCAGCTTCTGTCTGTCTGTGTGTCTGACTTTCTATCTGTGTCTGTCTGTCTGTCTGTCTGTCTGCCTGTCTGTCTGTCTCCCTGCCTTCCTTCCTGTCTTTCTGTCTGTTTGTCTGTCTGTCTGTCTATCTGTCTGTTTGTCTGTCTGTCTGCCAATCTGTCTGTCTTTCTGTCTGTCTGTCTGTCTGTCTGTCTGTCTGTCTATTTGTCTATCTGCCTGCCTGTCTGCCTATCTGTCTCTTTGTCTATCTGTCTATCTGTCTGTCTGCCTGCCTACTTGTCTGTCTATTTCTCTCTCTCTCTCTCTCTCTCTCTCTCTCTCTCTCTCTCTCTCTCTCTCTCTCTCTCTCTCTCTCTCTCTCTCTCTCTCTCTCTCTCTCCGTTGATGCATTAGGAGGTGCCGGCGATTGATGACTGTTTGTTCTCCCTCTTGTCCTGATTCACGTCCCTTCGTGTTCCGGGAGGTGAGTTACAGGAGGCAGGAATATCGCTTCTCAGACTGCCAGTGTTGGGTGAAGGACTGAAGGGAAGTAATGTGGGAGTGATCGGTTATTATTCTTGGTGCCTTTTGTTGCCATGGTTGGAGTGTTCTGGGGGTTAGTAGAGGTATTGGGTAGTGTGTTGTTGTTGTGGTTTTTGTTGTCGTTTTTCTGTTTTGGTTCTTCTCGTTCTTGTTCTTTTGTCTGGTTGTTTTATTTCCTGTTCTCCGTCTTGTTTCTGTTATTTATTCTTGTTGTTATGGTTATTGTTATTGTTATTATCATTGATGTTCTTATTGTTCTTTTCTTCCTTTCTTCCATTCTTCTTTGTTTTCTTCTTCTTCTTCTTCTTCTTCTTCTTCTTCTTCTTCTTCTTCTTCTTCTTCTTCGTTAGTGATTAATTGTGTAAGACGAACAGACCGGGATGGGCAAGCAGTCACTCAGCTATGTACACACACACACACACACACACACACACACACACACACACACACACACACACACACACACACACACACACACACACACACACACACACACACACACACACACAATTAGTTAGTTTATAGACGAACAAAAGTGAATTACAGAACGATAACAAAACTATGAAGTACAAAAAAAGGATACACAATATGAATTTACAGACACAGTCAACGCATACCTATTGATTTGTCCAAACACGACCAAATCAACTTATTCATACACACACACACACACACACACACACACACACACACACACACACACACACACACACACACACACACAATGATAGATAGATGTTCTCCTGCTGAACACCAGATGACTCTACGCCAATGTTAAAAAGATGCAATACCCGTTGTGGTCCATAATTTAGGCCCGTATTCTGAAACGCTCTGCTCTCTCACCACCACTGCTTCCCAAATTTCTCCCGTTGAAGTTACTCGCGCTTTTTAATAGAATTTTCTTTATGGTTCTGGTGACAGATTGACAAGATTTCCAGTATATTAACCTCTACAGTACCATGACACGTTTCCATATTCATTCTGCTTACTATTTGCTGAATTTATACAGGTTCAGAAAGTCATGTGGGTAATAAAATAGCGAAGACTGGTTATTAATCTTCTGATCTCAGTAAACCCTTCCTGATGTCAATAAATTCGTCTAATCTTGCCCAAAACTTGTACTAGAAATGTTTCCAAGTACTGAAGAAGTTAAAATGAGAAAATGTTTTGAAAATTCGGCTAGTTGTTTCTGTGGCCTTGGAAAATTGTAGTAGTGAGAGAGAAACGCGATTCCAAATATGGGCGATAGTCATACCAGTCACAAAGAATCCACCAAGCATTACGATTTCCCAGAATAAGATGATAACCAAATTAATACCCAAAAATAAGTAATACGTACATAAGACAACTCAATCCTGTCTTTAACTTAAGCTATTTCAAAACGAAAGTTACAAGAAAATTCAAAAATTTGGCTAACCCTTAAAATCCTTTCAATACTAAGACACATTTTTACAATGTTTTTTTTTAGTATGATTAGCCAATTTCATTTGCTTTAAGAAGGGCATATGGAGGAAAAAATATCAATGATCAGAGTCCTTACTATCTTAATCCCCACATAAGTTCCTCAGACTGTACAAAATCGCTAAATAGTAACAAAAATGAACATGAAAATACGGCATGGTACTGCAGGGGTTAACTACAATGGTTAGGGACTGGCAGCTTCAGTGGGCCTTTTTATATAGTCTTTTTTTAATGACATAGCATCGAGTTTCCCCATTACGTAAAAAGAAACAGATACACGGACGATATCACGGATTGAATATCGACATTACCTAACTTGCCTCTCATTACCTTTACGAGTGTCATTAGAAGGGTCGTAAGCAGTATCGTAACCCACTGGGACACTTCGGCAGGAGTTGAACCAGCGAGGATCTTACCTAACCCACTTGCCTTAACTTTTACCGATCTTAATCTAACCCACCTATTACTCTGGTAAACTGTGGAACTCTCTGCCTGATTCTGTATTTCCATCTTACTACGATTTGACTTCTTTTCAGAGGGAGGTTTTAAGACATTTGTCCCTCAATTCTGGATAACTCAACATATCCAATGGACTTTTTTTTTTTTGTTGCCCTTGGCCAGTTTCCTCAATTGAATAAAATCAAAAGTTCTTAATCCAACTATTTCAGTGATGCAGGACGTTACCCATCCACCCACTTACACTCCAATCTATCACTAACATTCTTGATTCACTCACTGCACACCTAGATAACTTATACCCATCCTAACCTAATCCACCTACGGTAAACCTGTATTGATCTAACCGTTTCAGTGATGCAGAACGTTACCCACCCACCCACTTACACTCCAATCCTCCACTAACATTCCTAATCCACCCACTACACACCTAGACAACTTATACCCATCTTAACCTAACCTAACTACTGCAAACCTGTCTTAATCTAACCATCTGAATGATGCAGGACGTTACCCATACACTCACTTACACTCCAATCTCCCACTAACCTTCCTAATCCACCCATTATTCACCTAGACAACTACCCACGTATCTATCCATCTACCTTTCCATCCACCTATCCACTAACCAACCAATCTACCAAGCTATCAACCCACGCATACACTCAAGCACTTGCCCACCTACCTACCAATACTTCCCCCTGCTGAGATCATCTGCTCGCTTCGTTCCCTCACCTGGACCAGTTCTCACATTACGGCGCCCTTGAAGTTATGGCACGTGTGTATTTCCCGTCGAGTTTTGCAGTCAATATTTACCGCTGGAACTGAGGCCCAAACTGCCTGAGTGTCGAACCCAAT
This sequence comes from Portunus trituberculatus, assembly GCF_017591435.1. Taxonomy (NCBI): domain Eukaryota; kingdom Metazoa; phylum Arthropoda; class Malacostraca; order Decapoda; family Portunidae; genus Portunus; species Portunus trituberculatus. The sequence goes on along the minus strand of NC_059279.1, from coordinate 4,335,217 downwards.
GATGCCGGCGCTGGAAAGGGTTCAGGAAGGGAGGAACTACTGGAGGAAGGTGATTCTGGAAAAAGAGTAGCTTCCAGGACGGGTATTCCAGAAAGGTGTGAATCTTTTGTCTGGGGGAAAGTTTCAGAAGGAGGGTTTTAAGTATGGGTAGAATTCTTAAGTGATTCCAGAAGTGTGATTCCAGAACGGGTAATTCCAGGGAGGGAGATTCTGGTATAGGAGTTCTAGAAGGGAAAAGATAAAATGGAAAGAAAGTAAAATAGTTGCTGGAAAGAAGATTAGAATATGCAATGAGGGAAGGCAGTATGAAAGAAAAAAACTTGGAAAATAAACTGGAAGATTAACAAATGCAATGAGAATATGAAAGGCAAGAGGGAAGAAAACACGAAAAAAAGAAAGATCAGAAGGAAAACGGAGAGAGGGAGAGAGAGAAAGAGAGGAAAAGCAGTTACCGGAAGGAAGATTAACAAATTTAAGCAGGTGAAAGTGGAAAAGGAGAGAAGGAAAGAGCCGGAAATTAAGAAATATGAGGCCGCGGGAAAAGAGGTGAGGAAGATTAAGAACAAACTAATCCAGAAATATTGCCGGAAAACGTACAACACTTGAGGAAACCAAGAGGGCAGACTGAAGTAACTCAATAATTCATTCCCCAGAAAACTTACGAGAGAGAGAGAGAGAGAGAGAGAGAGAGAGAGAGAGAGAGAGAGAGAGATTACGTGTTGCTTATCCACACTCCAAGCTCATCTAGGCGAAACAAATTGATAGAATGCAGTAAAGTGAGTGACGAAGCGCGATAAAGTGTAGAAATGGATGAAAAATGCAGGAAAAAAATAAAGAATCGCTAAAAATTATATAACAATAGTAATAGGAATAGTAATAGTAGCAGCACGATTCAAATACAATGCTACCACTTTGATGTAGAGAGGAGGACTGGCCAAGGGAAACAAGAATATAGAGGAAAAAGACCACTCATTTGCTAGTCTCCTTATAGAGCCGATGGAATTAGCCAAAGCATAGGGACAAAGGATAGGATTACTACTTTTACTACTACTACTACTACTACTACTACTAGGACGAAGAAGTGACCTGAAGTGAAGGGATATGTGAACGGGAAGGAATTGTGACCTCTGAATGGGTGACCTGTGGAAATTAAATGACTTGTGTTGCTATTACATGAAAAGCATAACAGTGTAGAGACTTTTAGTTACGTGCAGCTTAGAGGTCACCTAGGAAATTGTGACCTTTGAATGGGTGACTACTATTATTACTATTTACACCACTAAAAACAAGCCCTATAACACTGTATTATGAGGCAACTTAATATGAAACACTCCTACTACAAATTACGCTGCAAACTTGCCATTATTTCCTTCTCTTTCTCTCTTTCTCTATTTTGCCCGCCCTCACCTCTCCCTCCTCCTCTCCCTCTCTCTCACAACAAGATCATCTCTGTCTTCATCACGCGGCAGCTTCCTCACCAAAACAACACCAGCGGGAGGTAAGAAAAACAAAAGCGACTGATGGATACATTTTTACCGTCTCCTCCTGCCCTCCTCGTCTTTCCTCCTTCCCGGTGTAACGAAGTGATCTACATTACGTCCTATATTTTTTTCCCCTCGTGGCGTTCGACTTTCCGCATACGTATGGATGATAATGTAATAGTGCATCTCTCTTCTCCTTCTCTCTCTCTATCTCTCCTCCCTCTTTCTCTTCCTCCTTTTTTCCTTACTCGAGTTTAGTATTTTCTTTCGCTGAAGAAGAGGAAGGGAAGGGAATCTCACATTATCCCGATTCCGCAGCGTCGTTCTCGTATGAGTTAGAAAAAATAGAAGCCAAAAAAGAGTAGAGGGACGAAAGCGGCGCCCACTCAGGTACGTAAAATGAATCTGCTTTGACGCAAATTAAACTGCGGAGAAGGTTATCCACTTAGAGTTATGAGCGGTGGAGACTACGCGGTCCCAGTTTATGGAGACTTAAGTGGAGGGAGGGAAAGTGGAGGTGGTGGGTGAGTAGTTAGGTGAGGAGGAGAGGAGGAAAGACAGTGGGGGGTGGAGGGAAGATTGGAGGTGTGTGTGAGGGGGAAGGAATGGAGGAAGGAAGAAGGATGGGAGGGAGGATTGAAAGGAGTGTGTGAGACAAGAAAAAAGTAAAAGAGGGAAGAGAGAAAGTGGAAGCTAAGGAAGAAAAAGATAAGAAGGACAGAAGGGAAATTTGAAGAGAGGTGTGAGAAGGAAGGGAAGAAAAGAGAAGGTATTAATGAAAGAAGGCTAAAAAAAAAGAAGGAAAATATGTAGGTAGGAAAGTAAGAAAAGAAGTGAGGAAGGGGAGAAGAATGTGAAAAAGAAAAGATATGAATGAAAGAAGGATGAAAAGAGAAGGAAAATATGTAGGAAGGAAAGTAAGAAAAGAAGAGAGGAAGGGAAAGAGAATGTGAAAAAGACAAGATATGAATGAATCCGAAGGAAAATATGAATGAGCACAAAAGAGATGAAAGAGGAGAGGAAGAGGAAGAGGAAGATGAAGAGGTGGAAGAAATTACACTTTTTTTCCTCCCCAGTTCTCATTCTCTCCTACTTTTCTCTCCCACTTCTCTTTCTCATTTGCAAACTCTTTCCTCTGATGTCTATGTTTGTCATCATTAATATTCTCAAAATTACGTAACTTTTTCTCTCTCCCCCTCTTCCTTCTCCTTCTTCTCCTTCTTCTCTCCATCCTCACAGTCGTTCTTCATTTTCTTCCCTTTCTTTCTTACTCTCTCACCACGATTATTTTCCAAGACCACAGAGATAACGAGCCGGATTCTCAAGAACGCATTCCCTGTTAGTAACGAAGAAATCACGTTAATCTGCCCGTAGAACCACAAAAAACCACCACTGATAACTTGTGTAGCCTCAAATAAGTAGATCCTTCGGAAATCACGTTAATTTACTCGTAGAACCATAGAAAAATACCATTGATAACTCGTGTAGCTTCAAATCACGTTAATCTGTCCGTAAAACCATAAAAAAAGCACCATTGATAATTTGTGCAGCCTCAAATACGTATAGATCCTTTGGAAATCACGTTAATCTGTCCGTAGAACCACAAAAAAGCATCACTGATAACTCGTGTAGCTTCAAATGCGCCAATGCTTGGGAAACAAACGAAGGCGCGACGCAGAAGTGCTACAAAATACAGTTCTAACAAATTGGAGAGAGTACCGATGTATACAAGAGCCGAGCCGCCAAGTTTCCGCTCTCTCGTGTCAGTTTGCCGGCCAAACTTGGGAAGGGGACTTTGAAACACAGCCAATTACTGTTGACAAACGCACGCAGCCTTTCCCAAGCCTTTTCCCGGCCAGATATGACCACTGGGAGGGAGTAGGATGAAGGGAAGGGAAGGAGCAGGGAACAGAGTTAAAGAGGAATGAAGGAAGAGAGGTCAGTAAGGAAAGTGGGTAAAAGAGGGCCGTTTGGAAAGGAATGGGAGGAGAAAAGAAAGGAGAAAGGGAGAAAGGGAAAGAATGGAGGAAGGAAATGGGAGGAAAGAAAGAACCGTTTGGAAAGGAAAGGGAAAAGGAAAAAAAGGAGAAAGGGAGAAAAGGAAAGGATGGAGGAAGGGAATGGGAGGAAAGTAGGGAATGCATAGAAAGTAGTTTAGCAAGGGAAGGAAGGCGAAGAGAAGTATAAGAGGAGAAAATAAAAGGATAGTGGTAATAGAGCTATAGAGAAATAAAAATGAAAGAAGAAAGAGAAAAAAAATGAAAGAAGAAAGAGAGAAGAAAAAACATCATAAAAAGCTACACAATAAAAAGCAGAAATCAAAATAACAAAAAAAAAAAAAAACAGAAAAAAAGAAGTAAAACAAAATCAAAACACACTTACAAAAAAATAATAAAATGAAAAACAACAAAACTAAACAACACACCGAAAAAAATATCCTAAATAAGAGAAAAGGAAAAGAACAAGATGAATACGAGGAAACACAAACACCAATCACAGAAATCCTAGGAAGATGAGACTTGGGGGACAAAAAAAAAAAAAAAGGTAAAAAAATCAATAAACAAAACACCTGGATAATTAATGAAGGTCTCAGGTGATGAAAGGTGACTAGAGGGTAGGAGGAGGGAAGGAGAGCGAAACAAGTATATACACGTGAACAGAGAAGGCACAGAGAAGCCAGCTGGCGGGGGCGGCGGTGGCGGTGGCGGTGGCGGTGGCGTTGGAAGGCGGGGCAAAGAAACAGCACCTTCACAATTTTCTTTACAGCCCCGAGGGAAAAACAGGACGCCTTTGTCTCTGGAGAGAGAGAGAGAGAGAGAGAGAGAGAGAGAGAGAGAGAGAGAGAGAGAGAGAGAGAGAGAGAGAGAGAGAGAGAGAGAGAGAGAGAGAGAGAGAGAGAGAGAGAGAGAGAGAGAGAGAGACATAGATGATTGAGGTAGCAAAGTGAAAGAAAAGAATAAAGGAGAAAAACGAAAAAAAAAGAAGTAAACAAGATGTAAACGAGTGAGGACGAGATAAGGGAAGAAAAATGAGAGGGAGAGACACGCAAATGTTGATGAAAAAGGAAAAAGAAAGTGAAAGAAAGTTTGAAAAGGAGATGAGACAAGATGAGAACGAGGAGATGAAAGATAAAAAAAGAGAGGGAAAAGATGAAGGAAGCTAATGTGGAAAGGAGTAAAAGACAAGAGAGAGAGAGAGAGAGAGAAGAGAGAGAGAGAGAGAGAGAGAGAGAGAGAGAGAGAGAGAGAGAGAGAGAGAGAGAGAGAGAGAGAGAGAGAGAGAGAGAGAGAGAGAGAGAGAGAGAGAGAGAGAGAGAGAGAGAGATAAATAAATATACGTAAGGATGAAGTTTACACACACACACACACACACACACACACACACACACACACACACACACACACACACACAGACGACAAATATTGAGAGGAAGAGAAGAAGAGGCACATAAATATATAAGACAAGGAGGGGAAGGGAAAAAGAGGGAGAGCAGAAAGGGAGAGAGCAAAAAAAAAATAAAAACGCCAGAGAGAGAGAGAGAGAGAGAGAGAGAGAGAGAGAGAGAGAGAGAGAGAGAATAAGGAGTAGAATAGCTGTTGTTTAGTGGTAAGGAGGCGCTAGAGAAGAGAAGATAGCGTGTGTGTGTCACGTTGGGTTCGCTATTTATTATGATTATTACGTCAACCTGCCACTACCACCACCACCACCACCACTAACACCACCACCCCCCACCACCACCACCACCACCACCACCACCACCATTGCTATGAAAAAAGAATCTTGTGTCTTTTCATTAACTTTTTTTTCCTTCTTTTCTTAGTATCAGTGTTTTTTTTGTGGTTATTTATTTTTATTAGTTCATTCTCACGCCTCGCTTTGTCTGTGTAAGTCTTTCTCTGGTAAAGTGTCTGTCTCGCTGTCTATTCTTAAGTGGTTCGATTGTAACTAATGGTTATTTATTTATTTTTTTTTATGCAGGAAGGGCATCTGGCCAAGGGCAACAAAAATGGAAAAAAAAAGGTCCACAGGGTTGGCAGTTCCCTTAAAGGTCACAAGGGTTATCAAAATTCAGGGACAAATGTTGGTGGCAGAATTAGCAGTCTGTATCACTTAAAACTCGTAATTAGGATGTAACTCAAATTTCAGTCCCCCCTTCTCTCTCTCTCTCTCTCTCTCTCTCTCTCTCTCTCTCTCTCTCTCTCTCTCTCTCTCTCTCTCTCTCTCTCTCTCTCTCTCTCTCTCTCTCTCTCTCTCTCTCTCTCTCTCTCTCTCTCTCTCTCTCTCTCTCTCTCTCTCTCTCTCTCTCTCTCTTTCTTCACCTCTTTTAATTTGGAACAAAAGGAAACAAGAGGAGCTGCAAGAAGCCATCACACACACACACACACACACACACACACACACACACACACCATCTCTCGCTCACACCTCGTCGTCTCCTTCTACAGGAAAGCCTAAGAAGGAACCATTGAAGTTGTGGACGCCACCAGAGTTTGACGAGAGTATTCCCCGCATCCTCACCGTGATGGAGGGCGAGCCAGCCACCCTGCAGTGCGTCGTCACCAAGCTAAGAGGCAGATCCGTAAGTCTTTTTGTCTGTCCAGATCTGTAAATCTCTTTGTCCGTCCAACTCCCTAATGCAAGAGTTAACTGGTATTCTCAATCATTCAGCCCTACTCTGTCCAGCTCTTTAATACAAGAGTTAACCGATATTCTCAATCATTCACCACTACTCTGTCCAGTTCCTTAATGCAAGAGTTAACCAATACTTTCAATCATTCACCACTTCTCTGTTCAACTCCCTAATACAAGAATTAAGCAGTACTTTCAATCAGGGAGGCGGTGGCGTAGTGGATAAGGTGGTGAGCGTGGGATCAGGCAGACGTCCACGCGTCGTACAGCCTTAAAACACTTTGCCATTTGTCGATTGGTTTAAAGTTACCTACATGTCACCGTGATACCCAGGTTCTAGGTGGTTACACCCGAGATGAGCTTGGGTAGTGATATGGGCCCTAATATGGGTACCACTATAAATAAAATTGCCTGCGCCACTAATGGGCGGAAGCTGAACAGCGCTTCCCATACACTCTTCAAGTGTGCCTACAGGCGCTATAGGCCTTACCGTTAAAAAAAAAAAAAAAAAAATCAATTCTCTGTCCAACTCCTTAATGAAAGAGCTAATCAGTCCTCTTAATCATTCATCATTACCCTGTCCAGCTCTCTAATGCAAAAACTAACCAGTACTTTCAATCATTCACCTCTACTTTTTCCAACTTCATAATGCAAGAGCTAACCAGTACTTTCAATCATTCACCACTACTCTGTCCAGCTCTCTAATGCAAGAGCTAACCAGTACTTTCAATCTTTCAATCATTCATTACTACTCTGTCCAACTCCTTCATGCAAGAGCTAACCAATACTTTCAATCATTCACCTCGAGTCTGTCCAGCTCCCTAATGCAAGTGTTAACCAGTACCCTCAATCATTCATACCTTGTCTGGTAAACTCTGGAACTCCCTGCCTGCTTCTGTATTTCTACCTTCCTATGACTTGACTTCTTTTAAGAGAAAGGTTTCAAGACATTTATCTCTTTTGGTTAACTCTTTCAAATCTTCGAGGGGACAGGCAACTATGTGGACCTTTTTTTTCTATTATTTTGTGTTGCCCTTGGTCAGCTTTTCCCTCATACATAAAAAAGAAAGTCTGCCTTCCCTCCATTCCTACTTTTTCTTTCCCTCTCAGTTCTAAATCTCTCAGCCTGTTCCAAAAGAAGATAAATAAAGGTCTGTCTATACGTTAAGCTCCTACTGTTTCTCTTGTCTGTAGAATATATTTGACCTCCTCCTCCGATGATTTAACGCGAAGCAAAAGGTACTGAAACAGCTTGGGTGAGGTACGAGTATAATAACTTTGCCTACGACTATAAAACACGTGAAAATTCTCATATGTTAGCAGTTTACTCTCCTTCCCGATACCTTAACGCGAAGAAAACGTGCACTGTATGTTCAGGAACTTGAGTACTTTTGAGCAGAAGTTGTATATCTAAACAAATGTGTAGAGTGTGGTAGGGAAATACAATAGATTCCTCTGCATCAACTTGTGTTCCCCTACCACCCACTCTACACAGGTGAAGTTAGTTTGGCTATAAAGCACGGGAAGATTCTTCTACATTAGTACTTTCCCTATTCCTGCCTCGATAACTTCAGAAGAGCGCTGAGTTTAGGAATTTTGGTATTTTT
>NC_059279.1:4247500-4317500 GCF_017591435.1 Portunus trituberculatus | reverse complement strand
GTACACTGTCTTATTGTCTTTCTTCTCTCCCTGCAGTTCCCGCCGCCAGGATACCGGGGCCCAAGGAACTGTTCATTAAGAGTGGATCCACCCTCGTCCTTACATGCGTGGCTCACCTTCACCCCAACGCCCTAAGCACCGTGAGTTTCAAGGCTCCTTAGTTTCTCTGCACCGTCTTCGTATTCTCTAGAGACATTCCTTAGTTTAATATTCCTTCTATAAGTGTTTTGACTTTTCGAGTCACCGTGCCTTTTTTGATGTTTTCTTCTGGTTTCATAAGTTGTAATGCACTTCTCTCTCTCTCTCTCTCTCTCTCTCTCTCTCTCTCTCTCTCTCTCTCTCTCTCTCTCTCTCTCTCTCTCTCTCTCTCTCTCTCTCTCTCTCTCTCTCTCTCTCTCTCTCTCTCTCTCTCTTTTCTCTCTCTCTGTTTCCGGTTTCGTATTCCCTAGTCTTCACTTAGTTTGATATTCTCTTCTCGATTAAGCAGATTCTTTTTAGAGCTATTGTATGTTTCCTGTTGTTTCATTTTATGTTTTTTGTGGGTTTATAAGTTACAAGATCTCTCTCTCTCTCTCTCTCTCTCTCTCTCTCTCTCTCTCTCTCTCTCTCTTCCTCGTGGTTCTCTTCCCTCTTGAGATCTGTGGTCGTGTGCGCCACCTGGGTCGCCACCTGGGCCGTGTACAGCATTCATCAACACCACCTGCCCACCACCTCACACTCTCCCGCTGCCTTCTATTATTTCCACGTCCTCCTCTTCACAACTGCCTCGTCGCTATTCATCACCTCCCTTTTGCTTCCCTTGTAACTCTGAAGGCATCTTTGAACGTACTGCCATACATATGAACATAGCAATAGTGGAAGTAGGGATGGTGGTAGTGGGAGTAGGGATGGTAGTAGTAGTAGTAGTAGTAGTAGTAGTTTACTGGCAAACACATAAACACGTATACAACACCTCCCAAACACAAACACACACTTTTTTTTCCTAATCTCGCACTTCATATGCACTTTCACACCAGCCAGGTTACTCATACATCTTTCCTCTCTAGCGCTACACACTCACACACACTTCCCATAACCCGCAAACGTACCAACACAAACACAAACAGACACACACGCATCTCTTAAACCTTTCCCTCTACGGTACTCCTCTCTCACCCATCGCATTAAACCTCCGGACCTTCTTTCATGACACTCCCTGCTGGCGACTCCCTCCTTGCTAGACCATCACACACTTGAGCACACAATCACCCCTAGAAATCCTCGCCTCTGATTCCCCTTCTCTCTCTTTCCCACTAACTTGGTCGTCGGCAAATATTGGGTGTACAGTCAGCCTCTTCACCCTCGCCCCTACACGAGGTTGAGAGGCGAGTCCAGAGGCATCAAAAGGCCATATTTTGCTCTGATCTAATAACTGCTGCCCCTTCCTCATATGTTTCCAGCGTCACCGCCACCCGCCTCGGAGTCAGCTGCTGGCGTGAGAAGGAGAAGGAGCTGGAGAAGAGAGGGAACGATATGGATAAGGAGCAGAAGGAGGAAATAGCGAATATAAGGCAAAAAGGAGGAAGAAGACAAAGAACAGGAGGTGGAAATAAGGATTATAAAATGGAAAAGGATATAAAGAATGGATGAAATAGAGACGGACGAGAAGAGAAAGAGGTAGAGGTGGATAAGGAAGAGAAGGTGGAAGTAGGAGATATAAGGCGGAAAGGGAAATGACTTGGAATTACAAAATGGAAAAAGGATATAAAGAAAGGCTTCAGATGAAATGGAGACGGACGAGAAGAGAAAGAGGTAGAGGTGGATAAAGAAGAGAAAGTGGAAGTAGGAGATATAAGCTGGAGAAGGGAAAAGACTTGGACTAGAATACATTGACGAGAAAGATGAAAATACAGTTCAAAGAATGGCGAGGAAAATAAAAAGGAGGAGAAGGAGGAAGAAGCAAACGAAGCGAAAAGGAGGCAAAGAAAGGGAAGGAGAGAAATAAACAAAAACAAAACAACGGAGACGGAGGAAAGCGAAAGAAAGAGAAACAGAAAGAGGAAGAAAAAAGAGGAAGTAGCAAACACAAACTGGTGGAGGACGAGATGAAAGGCAGCAAAAAGTTAATAAAGAATGAAAGAAAAGATGAAAAAGAGGAAGATAAATAAGAGGAGAGACAGAAAACGGTAATTGTGAGTGAAATGGAAATCAGCCTGTGAAGTTTTGAGGGTTGAACTTCGAAAAACATTAAACTTTGGCAGCACAAGAGGAAGAAGAACACGCTTTGAAAACCCGCCCCGTCCCAGCGTACAGGCAGGAAACAACACAAGCGGAGGAAGAAACACAATACTTTTCCCTCATACCTTGCCACTTTGAGGAGAAACAGGCCAGAAAAAGGAACAAGGAATGGGAACTAAAAATACTCCTAATGATCGTTGAAAAGGTCACGTGTTAAATATGTTGTGTTAATAATATAAGCAATTTTTTCCATTAATATTGTGAAAACATTTTCTTTTTTATAATTTCTGGCATATTTTATCAAAGTATTCTAATGGACGGTTGCTTCAATTAATTTATCATATATTTGTTAAGGTGACGTAAATATTTGGTGTCTTCTTCTCTAATTCCTTACATTAATAGACTACTGGTGTGAGAAGGAGTATTTGGAGAAGAGAGGGAAAAGGATGAATAAGGAGCAGAAGGAGGAAGTATAGAACATAAGGTGAAAAAAGGAAAAGAAGACAAGGAAAAGAAGGTGAAAATACGAATCATAAAATGGAAAAGAATATAAAGAACAGCTTCGGATAGTAAGCGTATTTTTTCCCATTATTATTGAGCATGCCATTTTTCTTTATAGTTTCTGGTATATTTTATCAGACGATTCTAATGGACGGTTGCCTCAATTAATTTATCATATATTTGTTGAGATGACGTAAATATTTGGAGTCTCCTTCTTTCCTTGCGTTAATAATCAGTTGGTGGTGTGAGGAGAAGGAGCTGGAGAGGGGAGGGAAGGGGGTGGATAAGGAGCAGAAGGAAGAAGTAAGAAATATAAGGTAAAAAATGAGGAGACAAGGAAAAGAAGGTGTAAATACGAGTTATAAAATGGGAAAGGCTATAAAGAATGAATTATTTCCGTTATTACCGTGCAAACCATTATTTTTTTCAGTTTCTGGTATATTTTATCTGAGAATTATAATGGACGGCTGTTTCAATTAATTTATCATATATTTGCTGGAACGACATAAATATTTTGGTCTTTCCTTCTTTCCTAGCGTTAATAAGGATGTTTTTGTGTCATTATTTTGCAGGGTCGCTGTTTTCATTTCTCGTCTTGTCTAGTGATTAAAATAGACGGCTGGTCCAATATATTTATCGTATATTTGCCAAGTCAACAACAATATTTTCGTAATATTTTCTTTTCCTGTGAGACAAAAAGAGGGCAAAGCTATTTTTTCTCGTGATTTCTCTGTATTTTATCTTGTTACCGTTACAGAAGGTAATTTGATTCATTCATCATATTTTCCATGTTTGTGATGATAACGTAAATGTTTTTTCTCTGTCCTTCTCTCCTGCGAGAAACACACAAAAAGAGAAAACGTGTAGATTTTTGTGGCGATGCAGTAAATAATTTCGTCATTCTTCCTTCCTTCGAGACAAAATAAATAAACCTACACGTGAATATACACAAAATTTCCAGCGTTGAAAAATTTCCCCTTCAAGAATTACAAGTAGTTCCGTGAGAGATAATAACAACAAGAGTTTCCCTCCACTACCTCGTTTCCTCCAAGACAAGACCAAGAAAAACTGTGAAGGCTGAAGAAGAAAAACTCGAGAGCTTGAATGTTTAGTTCGGTTGGTGTTGTTTTGTGTGCCGGGGACGAGTGCTTCTGTATTCCCCGCGTCACTCCTCATCACACTTTTACTTTCCCATTAGGGGGACGGAAAAGAGGCCAAGGAGGAGAGCTTGTTGTTATGTAGCGGCTTATACTTCGTCCGTGTCGCTGCATCTGTTTCTCGTCGCTCTCCATTCCACGTGTCTGAATATAGAAAAGAGAGCGGGAGGGAAGGTTCGTTGGGCTGTTCATGAGCTTAATATGGTCAAATTTTCCTGTTCTCCGTTTTCGTATCAATTCACGGATTTATTCATGTTATTCTCTCTTTCTTTGTTCTTGTGGTTTGAATGGAGAGTAGAGGGAGTGGTAGTTAGTTTGACTCTTAATGCAGCTACTGAAAAAAAAAAAATGATATGGTAGTCTTGAAAAAATGGTAGTGGTTAATTTGGCTTTTCGTGCACTTTATGTGGAAAAACTTTGATATTTGTAAGCCTTCCATTTTTCCTTCTGTTTTCGTATCAATTCAAGGGTTGATTCGTGTTATCGTATCTCTTTTTGCTCTATGTTCTTGTGGTTTTAATGAAGAGAAGGAGTGTTGGTTAGTTTGGCTTTCAATGCACTTGCTGTGAAAAAAAAATGTATAGGAAAGTCTTACATTTTCTTTGTTTTCTTATCAATTTAGTTCATGTTATTGTATCTCTCTTCCTTCGCTCTTGTGACTGGAATGGAGAGGAGAGTGAGTCTTGGTTAGTTTGGATCTTAACCCCTTCAATACTGAGACGCATTTTTACCTTGAGTTTTTGGTGTCATTAGACGTTTTTATTTGCATTAGGAAGGGTCCATGGAGGTCTGAATATTAATGGCCACAGTCTTCACTATTTCAATCCTCACATAAGTTTCTGAAGCTGTGTAAAATCACCAAATACTAAGCAGAATAAATAAGAAAATGCGTCCTGGTACTGGAGGGGTTAACGCAGCTACTGTGGTAAAATCTTATATGGTATGGTCATTTTCTCCCTGTTTTCGTATCAATTCACGGGCTAATTCGTGTTATTGTGTCCCTCTTTGTCCTATGTTCTTGTGGTTGGAATGGAGGGAAGAGGGAAAGGTAGTTAGTTTGGATTTTCATGCACTTGGTGTGAGAAAAACTTTGATATGGTAGTCTCCCATTTTCTCTCTGTTTTCGTCTCAATTCACGGGTTGATTCGCGTTATTGTATCTCTCTTTCTTCCTTGTTGTGGGTTTGATGGAGAAGGAGAGTGAATAGTGGATAGTTTGGCTGTGATAAGGTCTAATATCGTCGTAGCTTCCATATCAGTTAGTCCTCAATGAGTTTTGTGAAGGACGCTCACCTTTCCCTGCTGCAATATTGTCGTCGTACGTACACTGCTTTATGTATTTGCTTGTTACTCATTCCCTTTCCCTAAAAGGAGGAAAGACGCAACAGACTACACTATGCATATCCTTCTTACTCATTCTACTTCCGTAAAAGGAGAAGAAACGAAAAAACATGTTCTTCATCCATTGTAGTTTTCTAAGCAGAGAGAGAGAGAGAGAGAGAGAGAGAGAGAGAGAGAGAGAGAGAGAGAGAGAGAGAGAGAGAGAGAGAGAGAGAGAGAGAGAGAGAGAGAGAGAACATTTGAACATTTGAACATTTGAACATTTATTATAGCTCATAAGTTATACTAATGTGACACATATGTATAAAAATAGAACATTTGGCAATAACTTAATGGCTAGCCTATTTGTAAGCAAAGCTTTTAAGGCATGTAGAAGATAATCCATGAATAGTGATAAGTACACAATAGTATATAAAATGTACATGTTGGGATTACATATAAATGATATTAGAATAATAAAATAAAAGAACAGGATGAAAATAATGGAGAGAGAGAGAGAGAGAGAGAGAGAGAGAGAGAGAGAGAGAGAGAGAGAGAGAGAGAGAGAGAGAGAGAGAGAGAGAGAGAGAGAAGTGATTTAGATTTACTACTTTCTCCTTAAGGACTAAATTCTTCAACAATCTCTTTCAATTTCCAGAAACATATTCCCTCCTCCCTGACGACTCTTAAAGATGAACTCTTGACAGGAACCAAAGACAAAACAAGAAAAGAAAGAAAAAAAAAAAGATACATAACAAACTGAATCTTGGCTGCATATTTCTCTTGAATTTAATCGCAGTTAATTAGAGGCGGGCATGTAATTGAAGTATTTTCTAAACCAATTTCAGAAGTTGCAGCTCGGAAACCTCATGTTCTTTACGGCTGCACACATTCGGAGGAAAAAATCACGTTCCTCAGCGTTAAGTGGATGCTAGAATAGACCTCGCGTGTGTCTCCCAAGAGAGATTCCGGCCAACTTACACGGCCCGGAGACTGCTGGGTTTGCTGCTCTTGTTGGTGGCGCTCCTATTGGTGGCAGTGGTGGTGGTTGTGGTGGTGATGCTAATAGTGGTGGTAGTGGTGGTGGTATTGGTGGTATTGGTGGTAGTGGCGGTGTGGTGGTGTACGCACGAAGAAATTGTCTTTATTACTACCATTCCTACGACTTGACTTCTTTTCAGAGGGAGGATTCAAGACATTTGTCCCAGACTTTCGGTCAACTCTATTAATATTTAAGGAACTGGTAATCAAGTTGGCATTTTTTTAATCTTGTCTTTGCCCTTGGCCGGCTTCCCCTCTTCCATAAAAAAAAATCACCATCATCTATTCCTTCTTCCAGCATAAGTCATCCCATACACTCAAGCTTCTCACAGCACACCCTCCTCTCCTGCAGGTGGAATGGACGCACAATACGACTCCAATGACCATCACAGGGGCGCGGGGCGGGGTCAGCATTCACACAGAGAAGGCGGGACGGCTCTTCTCTTCTAAGCTGTCAGTGGTTCGCGTGGCGCCTCAAGATGCTGGAAACTACACGTGCAAGCCAGATGGAGTCCCGTCCGCCTCTGCCACTGTGTTTATTGTCGATGGTGAGTACAGATGGTGGCTATGAGGAGGGTGGTGGTGGTGGTAGTAGGTGAGTAATGAGAGTAGTACTTAGAACTGAAATATGAAAATAGTAGAGGTGGTGGTGGTGGTGGTGGTGGTGGTGGTGGTGGTGGTGGTGGTAGTAGGTGAGTAATGAGAGTAGTACTTAGAACTGAAATATGAAAAGCGGCTAAGTAAGCGGCTAAGTAATAAAAGTAATATAGTAGAATAATAATAGTAGAATAGTAGAACAGTAGAATTTGAAAATGAAAATATAGTACAGGTCGTGGTTGTGAAGGTGGTAGTGGTAGTCGTACCTAAAAATGAAAAAAAAGAAAATAGTACCGATCTTACGACATAAAGTAAACCACAAATTAGACTTGAAGAGAAGAAGCAAGAGAAAAGAAAAAGAAGGAAAAGAAAACGGACAAAACGCACACACATATCCATACACCACCACTAATACCACCACCACTACCACTACCAGTACCAGAGACAAAGAGAGAGAGAGAGAGAGAGAAAGAATACAGAGACATTGAGAGACGGACTAGAGAATAAAGAAAGAGCAGGAAAGGGGCCAGAGTAGAAGCATAGTGAGGCAGCGAGTGGTCAAATTAGCGGGCAGCGACGTAAAGGAGAGGCAGGAACGTGCGATTAAAGACAAGAGGCGTCCACCCAGCGAGGCACAACGAGCGGGAGCACCTGTGCGGAGGACCTCGTTAAGTGGCGCAGGTGCAAAGATTTTAGGTTTCTTGATTTTTTTTCTTTCCTTTTCTCTCTCTTTATTTTAGTAGGTGAGGGAGTAGAGGTAGTTTTTGTCTCTGTCTCTCTGTGTTTCTTTCTATTTTTCTCAGTCTCTCTGTCTGTCTGTCTATCTGTCTCTGTCTGTCTGTCTGTCTCTCTCTCTTCTTTTTGCTTACTGGGCTGAAGGGTTTTCGTTTTTTTGTATTTTTTTTTTTTGCTTTTTTTGAGTGTTTGTTGTTATTTTTAAATCGTTTTGGGTGGTAGGAGGTGTGTGTGCGTGTATTCTCTCTCTCTCTCTCTCTCTCTCTCTCTCTCTCTCTCTCTCTCTCTCTCTCTCTCTCTCTCTCTCTCTCTCTCTCTCTCTCTCTCTCTCTCTCTCTCTCTCTCTCTCTCTCTCTCTCTCTCTCTCTCTCTCTCTCTCTCTCTCTCTCTCTCTCTCTCAATGAGGATTAGGAATTTCCTCCCATTAAAGTCATCCTCTTTGAGACCAACAGTCTTTGTAACTTTGTCTGTTTGTCTCTCTGTCTACCTGATTGGTGTGTGTGTGTGTGTGTGTGTGTGTGTGTGTGTGTGTGTGTGTGTGTGTGTGTGTGTGTGTGTGTGTGTGTGTGTGTGTGTGTGTGTGTGTGTGTGTGTGTGTGTGTGTGTGTGTGTGTGTGCTTGCTTTTCTGCCTGTTTGCCTGTCTGTGTTTCTATTTCTGTGTAGCTGTTCGTATCTCTCTCTCTCTCTCTCTCTCTCTCTCTCTCTCTCTCTCTCTCTCTCTCTCTCTCTCTCTCTCTCTCTCTCTCTCTCTCTCTCTCTCTCTCTCTCTCTCTGAACCCACCCTCTCTTCCCCTTTCCCTCCCTCTCACTCACTCCCTCTCCCTCTCTCTCATTAAATACAGATTAAACCCAAAAGTGCTCCTAACTAGCAGGCCTCTCCTACCATTCTATCCCTCAAGTCTATGTGCACTAGTTTCCTGCCAAACCCTGAGCGGGAGGAGGGCGGGAGGGGAGAGGGAGGGCAGTGGAGAGCAGTAGGAGGGAAGCGGGAGGAGAGTTTAATTGTCGAACTTCATCTACGTAATTGTGTGGGAGAGGCGGAGAGAGAAGGAGGAGTAGGAGAGAGGGAGAGAGAGGAGAGATCAGGGACGTGTATGAAAGTCGATACCTAGAGCTAGACGTGGCTATGTAGAGGTTTCAAAGGGGTAGAATGGTAGACTATGTTCCTTCACTGCGTGGTTTGGTTAGCTGTGGTAAAGGTAAGGAGCAGGTAGAGACGGACAGAGGACAGATCAGGGACGTGTATGAAAGTCGATACCTAGAGCTAGAGGTTGCTATGTATATAGTGGTTTCAAGGGGGTAGAATTTTAGATTATGTTCCTTCACCGCGTGGTTTGGTTAGCTGTAGTTATTAATCCCTTCAGTACCATGCCGCACTTCCATATTCCTTCTGCTTATTATTTGGTAATTTCATATAGCTTCAGAAACTCGTGAGGGAGATTAACATAGTGAAGACTGTGGCCATTAATCTTTTGACCTCCATATACCCTTCCTAGTATCAATAAAGTAGTCTAATCGTGAACAAATCTCTAAGTAAAATGTGTCCCAGTACTGAAGAGTTAAAGGGAATCATAAGCTAATAAGGTAAGGCTCCCTAATGAACACGCTATGCTATTCTGAAGGGCTCCTGGGGTGTCTAAATAGGAGTTTGATGAGTCTGTGGTGGTTTTGGGTCTCATTGTCATAGGTGGAGACTAGAATATAAGAGAAAGGTTAGTCTAGAAAGTCATCAGATATACACCTCTTCATTAACTGTCTCTTCTTTCCTTCCTCTTCTTTTATTCCTCTTTCTTATATCCTACATCCTCCGCTTCCATTCATCTCAGCGTCTCATCTTTCCTTTTCTCATTTTTTTTTTGCATATTTCCTATATTTTTTTCTGTAACTATCCCATTTCTTCCCATTTTTTTCGTATCTCCTCTTTTGTTCTTATTTTTTCTTATATCCTACATCCTTCTCCTCTTCCATTCATCTCAATGTCTCATCTCTCCTTTTCTCTTCTTTTTTTATAATTTAAATTTGTCTATATTTTTCTGTAACTATTCCATTTCTTCCTATTTTCTTCGTTTCTTCTATTTTGTTCCTCTTTTTTCTTATCTTCTCCATCCTCCTCTTCCTTTTATCTCAATGTCTAGTCTCTTTTCTATTACATTTGCTATAGTATTCATTTTCTATATTTTCTTCCTATTTTCCTATCTGTATTAATTCCTGCAGTACTGGGACACATTTTTATCATGAGTTTGGATGTGATTAGACGATTTTATTTACATTATGAAGGCTTTATGGAGGTCAGAAGGTTAATGGCCAGAGTCTTCACTATTTTCAATCCTCACATAAGTTTCTGAAGCTGTATAAAATCACCAAATACTAACCAGAATGAGTATGGAAACGCGTTATGATACTGAAGAGGTTAATTGTACATGTGTTTTATCTATCATTCTTACCCATTTATTTTTCTTTATGTGAGTTTTGTCTCTTTTTCTTGTTGATGTATTTGAGTGCATTATGTTTAGTTTTTCTACGTCATAATGTTTTGTTTTCATTCATGTGTTGTGTTGTGTGTTTTCTTTGTTTTGCCTAGTTGTGTTTCTTCATGTGTATTTTTTGTCTCTCTTTGTTTTTGCTGATGTATTTGAGTACATTTGATTTCTTTCTTCGTCATAATGTTTTGCTTTCCTTCATGTGTTGTGTTGTGTGTGTTTTGCTTCTCTGTTTTGCCCAGTTGTGTTTCTTCATGAGTGTTTTGTTTCCTTTTGTTTTGGCTGATGTATGTGAGGGTGTATCATTTTCTTTCTACGTCATATATTGTATTGCCTTTATTCATGTGTTGTGTTGTGTTTTGTTTCTCTGTTTTGATTTTGTTGGAGTGTTCGAAGGTTTTCCAGATGTCTCGTATTTTCATGATTTCGCTCGTCTATTTTTTCCTAGTATTTTCCTCTATTTCTGTATGGTTCCTCGTGTGTTTGAGCGTTTCTGATTTTCCATCTCAATTTTTTTTTCCATATTTTTCCCTTATACTTCTCTATTTACTCCTAGCATATCTTTCTAGTGTTGTTTATTTTTCCTTTTCGTTTTAGTTTTTAGATTTCTCTTTTCCATCTTTCCATTTTTCTGTGTTTTTGATATACCTTTTCTCTCTCTTCTCTCTTGTTTTTAGCATTACATTTTTTTTTTATTTGTCTCCATTTCATTTTCTTTCCCCGTTGTCACTTTTCTATCATTTGTTTCCCAGGCTCACCGCAGAACACTCTCGAGGTTTTAATTGTTTTCCGTGTTCGGTTTTCCAATAGTTTTCCTTTTTACACACTCCTTTCCCATCTTCTCTCTCTTTCTCACTCGTTTTTCCTCTTTTTTATTATTTCTATGCCCAGTTTCATTTCTCAAGTATTTATTTTCTCTTTTCCAGTATTACTTTGGTCTTTTTCCATTGCTTAGTTTAAAATACCTTCCACATTTTTTTCCTATTCTCTTATTCAGTATTCTATAATTTGAGTTTTTTTGAGTTTCTTTTTTAATTTTCTGCATATTGCTTCCTATCTATTTTTTATTTTCTTTTATTTCTTCTTTTTATATACATATATGCTCAGTTTTACGTGTTTCTCGAATATATATATTTTTTCCTGCTTTCAATGTTCTATTCTCAGTTCTATATTTCACTTCGTTCTTTCTTTTTATTTACTTTCTGTACATTGCTCTCCGTCATGGCCTCTCTCTCTCTCTCTCTTTCTCTCTTTACGGCAGTTTCAGTTAGAGACATCATAGCAATCCATCTTTTCACATTTCCTACCTTTCCTCCCTGTCTTATTGCTTCACTTACTCCGGGAAAGACAGCACAGACTCATCACAACCTTCACCTCTCACTCTTCTCTTGTCCCGTCCATCTTGTCCGCTCTCTCATCCCCTCTCAACGTCTGTCTTTCCTTCCCCTCCCTTTCCTTTGCTACCTTTCCTCCTTTCAAGTACGTCTCTCTCCTTCACAGCCTTTACTTATTCCTTCTATAGGTGCTTCTACGATCTTCATTTTTCTCATAGTTCTTAAAGGCTTTTTCTTTTTTCACATTTCTTTTTCTCCTGTCGTGTGCCTAAAATATTTGATAATGCGAGGATGGTATAGGCAAAGTTTTCAGTCATTAGTCAAGATAAGGCAAGAATTAACGTGTTTAAGCTTAATAAAGTTGGATTTAAGAAGGAGATAGGACAATAGTTATGAATAAATGAAGTAGAATAATGCAATAGACTTAGTAATTATTTTCGTCCTTATTTTTTCGGTGTCTTTACAGGGTTTTAGAAGGTTAGACAAATTTATGGATGTAAACAATAAGTGGAAACAGGCAGACACATTTCACACAAGGTTTAGCACGTGTTCTGAATGGTTCCTTGCACTAACCCTTGCTATCTTATCTCATCTCCCACTATAGACAATTAATGATATGGAGAAGTGGATGTAGGCATGAGAGTTATGTTAGAGACTGCAACGTGACTTAACGCATCAAAACATTATATCACTAAACAGATTATTTTATGCTCTTATCTTATCTCCTCCATACAAAATGAATACAAAAATAAATGGATAAATAAACAGAGCATTAAAAAAAAAAAAATGAAGAAATATCGATGACTTAACATACGAAGGAATGATGCAAGCTAGAGTTATATTACAAACTGCCACGAGTAGATACAATGACTTAAAATATTATGTCTTTAAGCAGGTTAGTTTATGTTCTTATCTTATCCCTCTCTCTCACTCCCTCTCCTGCAGAAGACATCCCAGCAGCAATGCATCACGACAGCGCAGCGAGGCGGGGACACTACACCACTGGCCTCCTGCACGTCGCCCTCCACACACACCTTGTTCTCCACAGCTCCTCCTCCACCTTCCACTCCACCTGCGTCGCCGCCTCTCTCTTATGACTAGGCCTGGTGTTAGCTACTGGCGAGGCGGGACTTGTCAATACAGTGCTCTTGTTATCCTGGTGACACAAAGCTGGGTTAGTTGTTAGTATCTTGTAAATAGTCGTGTGTGTTTGAATGATAGATGTGGCGTATTTAGATGTCCAGTGTGTGTGTGTGTGTGTGTGTGTGTGTGTGTGTGTGTGTGTGTGTGTGTACTGTGTTTTTCTAATGATCAATGTCGTGAGTAACCAAAGAGATACAAACTTATGGGAGGAGGACGAAAAAAGAACGAAAAAAAGGAAGAAAAAGAAAGGAAGGAAGGAAGAAAGGAAGGAAAGGGAGAAGAAAAAAAGCAAAAAAAAAAAGGAAAAAGGAAAAAAATAAAAACTGCACTAACTTTTCCGGGAACGAAGAAGGAAGTAACGAAAGTATATATGAGTTTGGAACGGTGAAGTGTGTGTGTGTGTGTGTGTGTGTGTGTGTGTGTGTGTGTGTGTGTGTGTGTGTGTGTGTGTGTGTGTGTGTGTGTGTGATGAACGTTCGCTCTGCCCCTCCTTGCCGCCTCCCTAAGTGTTGCCTCAAGGGGGGAAAAAAAGACGTGTGACATTAGATTTTCGTCTCAGTGGTCGCGCTTTTTACCAAGGTACGTTTCTTGAGGGAGCCGCGCACCTTGCTGCCTCACTCCTCCCTGCAGGCATAGAGAGAGAGAGAGAGAGAGAGAGAGAGAGAGAGAGAGAGAGAGAGAGAGAGAGAGAGAGAGAGAGAGAGAGAGAGAGAGAGAGAGAGAGAGAGAGAGAGAGAGAGAGAGAGAGAGAGAGAGAGAGAGTGTGTGTGTGTGTGTGTGTGTGTGTGTGTTCTATGTGTGGGTGTTGAAGAAGGGAAAAGTTTTTGGGGTATGAAGTCTTATGAAGGAGTCGGCAAACTGTATGTAACATTTCTTTTTGTCTTTTCTTTAGTCATCCCTCCCCTCCAGCGTTCAATTATAGGCACGTTTTCTACAGCTTGTTCTCTGTCTTGAAATAAACATGTGCTATTATAGGAGTGTTTGTTTTCCTTCCGTTTGTTCGTGTGTGTGTGTGTGTGTGTGTGTGTGTGTGTGTGTGTGTGTGTGTGTGTGTGTGGGTGGGTGGGTGTGTGTAATTCACCTCGGTCGTCTGCTGGTCACCCAGCCAGTCCTCCCCATTACGGAGCGAGCTCAGAGCTCATAGACCGATCTTCGGGTAGGACTGAGACCACAACACACTCCACACACCGGGAAAGCGATGCCACAACCCTCGAGTTTCATCCCGTACCTATTTACTGCTAGGTGAACAGGGGCCACACATTAAGAGGCTTGCCCATTTGCCTCGCCGCTTACCGGGACTCGAACCCGGGCCTCTCGATTGTGAGTCGAGCGTGCTTACCACTACACTACGCGGTGTGTGTGTGTGTGTGTGTGTGTGTTAATGATCCTGGTAACGCCTACGACCGTCCTTACTGTTTACACACACACACACACACACACACACACACACACACACACACACACACACACACACACACACAGTTTTCATGTAAGTAGGTCCATCATTACACCTCTAAATCCTTGGAATGTACGCTTCTTTCGTGAGGATTTTCTGCTTTTGTGCACGTGAATGGCTGTGTATGGGATGCCATGTAAGTATATGAACAATTAACCTCTTCAGTGTTTTCATATTTATTCTACTTATTATTTGACGCTTTTATACTGCTTCAGAAATTTATGTGGGGTTTGAAATAGTGAAGATTCTGGCCATTAATTGTTTGAACTCCACAGATCCTTTCTAATGTAAATAACATCGTCTAATCACACACATGGTAAAAATACACCCCAGTTCTGAGGAGGTTAAATGAACAAGAGTCATACCTAACAATAAAACACAGAATATACATAAAAAAGAGCTTTCCATGTGAAAATACCACATGAAATACACGTTGTTCTTTTGTGTCACAGAACCAAAACTTTTTGAGGTAAAGCAAGTAATACACGTTTCGTTCCTCTGTGTGGGTTCATAATCCCTTCACATGCCCCTTACATGTATCACAATATCATACACGTATTTCTAGAGCTCAAACTACCTACACATAGGCTCTCATGCTCGTCAGGGGGTAGGGAGGCCTGGAAACGCTTCGATTAGGTCATGTGACTCTCCGCAGTGAGGCACATACAGGCTTCCATGCTTGTCGGGACTGTGGGAGGGCTTCGATTAGCTCTTGTGACTCTCGCCGGCGGAGTACATACAGACCCTAATGCTTGTCTGGGGCTGGGAGGCCGGAGCAACTTCCATCAGCTCATAGCATTCACACACACACGTGATGAAGCACACTCATTCGTACTCGAGAGGCTAACGTTGACTGGGCGCTCCATCACCCTGAACGCTTTTAGTTCTCGCTCTCACTGCCTCGCTAATATGCTTTGTTCGTACACACATCGCAATTACCGCGCACTGAGGGTCGACGGGCGCGGCCATCACCTGGCATAACTTATCAGCAGATGGCGTGATTGTGCGAGGCGAGGCGAGGTGCACTGGTCGCCTTTTGCTGCCAGACGATGATGGGATGGCCAGGCAGCGTCCGTGTTTAGACTAAATGTCCGCGGAGTTTCACGAGAGTTGTATGTTGTGTGTGCTACGCGTCGCACTTCCGCTGCTGGGAAAATCTTTGAGGTTTGTGGTCGCCTTTCGCAGGAAAAAAAATCGTGCATGTTTGGTTTGAACACTGGCAAACAATTCTCCGCTTTATTTAACACTTCCCCGGCTCCAGAATATTAATTAGATTGCAGAGTAGGCAATGTTCTGAATTGGTGAGCCGTGCTAATGATGCGAAGAGCAAAAATATTTTGTGTTTGGTTTGCAAGTACATGTGATTCCACGATGGCCGCAGCTCCCGATTTCAAAAGTCGACAATGTTGCTTTGGCCGCAGAATTGCTAATATCTTTGATTTCACGATTTTTTTTTCCTTTGTCGTTTCATCTCGCCGCGGTGATAACATGAAAAAACGTCGCGTATGTAAGAATCATACTATCAACTGATTCTTTTTCCTTCCTACATCAACAGTCATGAATAAACAGTCTCCTGGAAGCTACATCCTGAGCAACTTCCAAGACACAATATTAGTTAAGCTACAGTGAGAGTTGATACATTTAGTTAAAACTTTGCACTCCTTTAGGTCCTTTAGATAATCGATTTTCAAATAACATGAACTTAACACCTAAATAAAACACAAGTGTCCAGAAGCTGCAAGGTAACAAACATCCCAAACACAATATCAGTTATTTTTGCAGGAAAACCAATACAATTAGCTACACAATTTTCCCCCCGATATATTTCTTTAGATAGTTGATTTAATATAGAGCAAACACTTAGATAAACACAGTCCCTCAAAGCCTTCAGCATCACAAACTTCCCAGACACAAAGTTAGTTAATGCCTTCAGTTATCTACATAGAGTAGTAAACACATACCGTTGTTCTGTCGTTCCCTTGCAGCCATCCAGCCAGCCCGCCAGTCCACCAGCCAGCCATCAACCAGCCCTTGAGGCACCGAGGCGGCCTGCAGGGAAGAGGAGCGTTGCATTAATTAAATACGTGGCGTGAAAAGATAAATAGTCCCCTGTTTTAATGACTTCCCCCAACCACAGGAAGGTGTGTTGTTTCTCTACCGTCTTAAAGGAACATGTTTTACGTGTGGGAGAAAAACATATGGTCTTTTGTAATGACTTTTCCAACTACGATAAATATCCAGCCTTGAGTGTACAGTAAGTTATTCTTAGTGGTATTTAGAGAAGATTCACCTGGAAAGAAAGAAAACGAGGAGTCTACATTTGTTTTTATATATTTGAATATTTTCTTGGCGTTTAAAAAAGAAGAAAGGGATTTGTCTTCACGTTTAAAATTGTTCGAGTTTTTTTTTATTTTAAAGATCAACCACTTTGTTTTGCAGTTTGTTGCTTTGGCTCCGTTGACAAATGTTTACGAAGCGCCACTGAAAGAAGGAAGGAAAAAAACAATCACTCTTATTAATCTACCTCCCCGTTTCTCTCATCCCAAACCTGCCTTCTGACTTCCCAAACAGATCAATCCCTGTTTGTTTTCCTAATTAATATGACTGATGAAGAGGCGAGGAAGCTTTAAACACACATCACTCCACTGCCACACTTCTCTTCTTTTGTCTCCTCTCAGATCGATTCCCGCTTGTCTCACTAATTAACATGAGAGATGAAGGAGGGGGAAAAACAGTAAACACACTTCGCACTTTTCCTTTTCGTCAGCCTCCTCTCAATCCACGCCTCTTTTCTCGACGCTCCTTGTTTGGTTAATTAAGAAACGTACTCCTTGAAATATGAATAGAGGGAGGAAGAGCAAACATCCTTCACTTCACTGCTACACTCCTCCTTTGTGAGCGTCGTTCCTTTGCGCATTTCTTGCCTTCCTGAAGTGACTAAAATGTGGAATGAGATTATAATGCTGCCTCCTTCTCATTTTCGTCTCTTTAAACACTTTTTTGCCTTCCTGAAGTGACTGAAATGTGGAATGAATACGTGATAACAATAATGAGAGATGATGACACACTTTCTCCTCCTTTTCGTCTCTTTAAACACTTTTCGCCTTCCTGAAGTGACTAAAACGACTGAATGAATGCATAAAAACAACGATGAGAGATTATAATACTTTCTCCTTCTCCTTTTCGTCTCTTTAAACACTTCTCGCCTTCCTGACGTGACTAAAACGGCGAATGAATACATAACAACAATGAGAAATTATAACACTACCTCCTTATCAATTTCTTCTCTTTAAACACTTCTTTTTTCCTGAAGTGACTAGACTGTGACTGAACAAACATATGATGATAGGTGGTTATGAAATACTTCCCATTCATAACAAAGCGTAACTAGACAAACACAGACCCTGGAATACTATTAATAGCACTGGTGATAGAAAGAAGAAGGGAAGATTATATCACACACAACCTTCTCCTTCTCGTTCTCCTGCCGACACTGCCTGAATCATTCCATATATCTCCCAATAATACTAATAACGAACATGATTAAAAAAGTACTTCATTTCCTTCTCTTTCTCGCCATGTGCATCTTTCTAAGCGCCTCTAGATCTGGCAACACTATCAAAACAACTCATTTTCCACCGTGACTAAACAAACACATTCCTTGGAGTACTGTGTTACTTGTGAAGGAGGGAAGGAAGATTACAACACACACTTCACCTCTTCCTCATCGCTTGCCTCTTCCTCTTAAGCACCCTGACGATCTGGCAGCGCTATTGGAACCACTCCTCTTCTCTTTCCCCTCCGTGACTTCCAGCATCGCTCTCGCACCTCATGATGACGTGGCTCTGATTGGACCGCGCACTGAGCCCGCACCACGTCACACCTCGTCCCTCCACGCTGCATTTACCACTCTGATGAGACACGCTTAACGAATGACCTGCTTTGCTTTGCTTTGCCTTGCCTTGCCTTTCCATGTCTCTCCTTGTCCTGCTTTCCTTCAGTATGCTTAGGTTTCTTGGCTTGATTTGCCTTATATCTTCCATTCTCCTTTCTTATCTTGCCTTGCCTTGCCTTGTCTCTCCTTGTCCTGTTTCCTTCAGTATGCATGGCTTCCTTTCTTAGGTTGATCTGTCTTAACTTTCCTTTTTCTTTCCAGTCTTGCCTTGTCTTGCCTTGTCTTGCCTTGCCTTATCTATCCTAATCTTGCCTTGTTTTGTCTTTCCTTGTCCTCTTCCTTCAGTATGCCTGCCTTTCTACGGTTGATTTGTCTTCTCTTCTCCTTTCTTGCTTTGCCTTGCCTTGCCTTGCCTTGCCTTGCCTTGCCTTGCCTTATCTTGCCTTGCCTTGCCTCTCCTTGTCCTACCTTCCTTCAGTATGCCTGCGTTTCTTGATTTGATTTGTCTTATCTTCCCTTCTCTTTTCTTGTCTTGCCTTGCCTCACCCTTGTCCTGTCGTATCTTGTCCTGCAGTGTCTCCATGATGAAGGAAACAAACACACAGGCAGCAGAACAAGAAGAAAGGCCTGGTAGGTACTTGGATAGCCTCCCTGGTCACAAGGTACATACGTAATTTCGCCTCAAAACGCGTCGCAAGGGAGGTCACAGTTGCTTACCTGTCCCCACTTCCAATAATTACTTGAGGGATTTAACGCGTAGATCGGGCAGCCCCATGTCGCAGGTAGTGAGAAGCCCCGAGCACAATGGTTCTCAAGCCACGCCAGCCAACGCTACCTCGGGGGAGTCAAGGCTCCTGAAGCAAGCTTTCGGTGGATTAGTGAAGGACTTCTGTGTTTTGGGTACAGAGACGCTGAGAAGGAGACTAAGAGGGGGGGAGACACACACACACACACACACACACACACACACACACACACACACACACACACACAGTGACGCAAGGACACTATGAGGGTACGAAGACGAAGGATGGAAAGAATGGGTGAGTGAATGAGTTAGTGAGAGAGAAAGAGAGAGAGAGAGAGAGAGAGAGAGAGAGAGAGAGAGAGAGAGAGAGAGAGAGAGAGAGAGAGAGAGAGAGAGAGAGAGAGAGAGAGAGAGAGAGAGAGAGAGAGAGAGAGAGAGAGAGAGAGAGAGAGAGAAAATGAAAGATTACACACCCTGCCCCCACACACATACAAATAATCACACAAAAGCATCCACAAACAGAAAAAAACAAGCAAACAGACAGACAAACAGACAAACAAACATATACCACTCCAAACAAATAAACAAAACTACAAACCCACCCACCCACCCACCCACCCACAAACACCCACTTAAACCAAACCAGCGAGAGAAAGAAAGACAGACAGACGGAGAACTAATAAGAAAACTAAGACTCCAGTAACAGGTGCAGTAAAGAAGAGAGGATGAGGATGAGGAGGAGGAGGAGGAGGAGGAGGAGGAAGAGGAGGAGGAGGAGGAGGAGGTGGAGGAGGAGGAGGAGGAGTCAGAAGAGGAAAGCGTGAGAGGAAAACAAAGGAAGGAGAAGCAAGCCACTGGTGAACACTTAAGGACTTTCAGGTCTCTCGTGTGTTTCAGCTGTGTGCTCAGGCCGACAATTACGCCAAGAACTCACTTCCTATTCACCCACACGAGGAGGAAACGTGACCCCACCTAATATTGCCTCGCTGCACACACACACACACACACACACACACACACACACACACACACACACGCTACGTATAGACAGGTCACAATATCCGAGCTAATTCTTCCTATTTTAATTCTAGTACCGTTTTTCTGCTCAAATGCGAAGGAATATTGTATTGTACTCTGCTTAACTGTCTTATTTATTTTTCTAACTAATTTTAGTATGATCAACTCAGTTCACTAACTAATTTATGTTAATGCCTCCATCCGTTTCTTTCTTTTAATTTCATCTATTTCTCCGTTCACTGACATATATAACTTTAAGCCCTTCAATAGCAGGACGCGTTTCCATATTTATTTTGCTTATTATTTGGTGATTTCACACAGCTTCGGAAACTTATGTGGGGGATTAAAAAAGTAGGGCAGTGGCCATTAATCTTCTGACCTCCATAGACTCTTCCTTATGTTAATAAAATGGTCTAAGCGTACACATGTCTCAAGATAAAAATGTGTCCCAGTTTCGAAGGGGTTAAATATTTTCCCCATTCACTCTCTACTTTTATTTCATTCCTATCTTTCCTAAGTCTCTACTTCACTAGCTGATACAATTTCTGTCCACTTTCTATTTCTGTCTCTTAACTTTTGCGTCTACGTTTCCCTTCACTAACAAATATAACTTTAAATTTACCCCCAATCAACGCTCTACTAATATCTTTTCATTCCTTCTATCTTTCCCTACTCTCTTCCTCGCCCATCAACTAATCTATCTTCCGTCCACTTTCTATACCTGTCTCTTAACTTCTGCGTCTACGTTTCCCTTCTCTAACAAATATATCTTAAATTCCCCAATCAACTTTACTATCTCCTCATTCCTTCTATCTTTCCTTAGTCTCCTCTTCGCCCATTAACTAATTTAACTTCTGTCAACTTTCTACTTGTGTCTCCCTTTGCCACTGCCTCGTCTACCGTCCCTGTGTCTGCCGCAAGAGGCCTCGTATCGGAAATGCCTTCCTCTGCCTATCCCAGGACGTGATATATGCAAGACTTAGCCAGACGCGGAGTGAAATGAAATCTTACCGAAAGCAACGCGTTCTTAAGATTTAGTTCCCTTGATTTATTCTTTTCCTGGCATTCTCTCTCTCTCTCTCTCTCTCTCTCTCTCTCTCTCTCTCTCTCTCTCAAAAAAAAAAAAAAAAAAAAAAAAGCAAGATAGACGAAAAGAGAACTAGAATGAGGAAAAGAAAAAGAAAGAAGAACAAGAAACAGATATTTTCGAATAAAGGGATAAAAAATGAAAAAAAAGAAAAGAAATAAAGAAAAAAAAAAAAAAAAAAGAAAAAGAGGCAGAGAGAAAGTAAAAAAAAAAAAAACAAGACAAATATTCACAGATAAATATTTAAGGTATTAGAGTGAATATTCAGAAAAAGGTACATATTCTTTTGCGTCTAAGATGAGGTGCCTTTGCTTTCAAGATCAGATAGAACTTGTCAGCATTCTGGCGGTGATGATGCGATTCTATTGAGCCTGGGAGAGGAGGGAGGGAGGAGAGTGACAGGAGAAAGGGAGAGAGAGAGAGAGAGAGACAGGAGAAAGGGATGGGAGAGAGGAAGAGAAGAGGGGGAGAGGAGAAAGGGAGAGAGAGAGAGAGGGGGATAGGAGAACCACAAAAGAGAGATGAGAGACGGAAAGGAGAGCAGAGAATAAGGGAGGGATGAATGTGGAAGTGTAAGAGAAGAAGAAAAGAAGGAAGGAGGGAAGGAAGGAAGAAAGAGAAGACGGAGAGAGGGAAGAGGAGAAGGAATGACCACGGTGGAAGTGATAGAAGATAAAAAGAAGGAAGGCAGAGCAGACGAATGAGAAAAGAAAAGAAGAAATAAAGACTTAAATATAGAACAAAAAAGATAAACCGTTTAAGAAAGAAAGAAAAAAAACAAAGAATGATAGAAACAATTAAGAAGCGGTTAAACACAGTAGAAACTAGAAAGAATAAGAGAAAGAAGTAGATAGGAAGGAATGGAGTAAAACGACAAAAAACAAAGAAAGAAACATAAAAGGAAGAAAAAAAAACATAATAAAAAAAAATCAAGAGAATAAATACAGTAAAAAAAAAAAAAAATAAGAGCATAAGAGAAAGGAGAAGGAAGACTAAAGAGGAGAAAGACGAAGAGATGAGAAAGAGGACGAGGAGAAGGAGACGACTGCTCGCTCACTGTGTTGACACTTCCGAGCTTTCATCGTAACTGGAGAAAGGCAGGAAAGGACAGAGAGACCCAGCCCCTTGGTACCTTTAGAGTCACGGGATGAAAGCAGCGTCATTCTAGCCTCAGACACCAGGCCAGTCACGCTCTCTGTAACGGAGCAGGCGGCCAGGCGTGTAAGAGCCGTGTAAGTAGAAGTTTGGACAATGACACGAGGCAACAGTGGTATTTAGTGACATTAATAGTAGTGGTGGTGGTGTTTAGTGAACTGTGTGGGGAGATATAGTGTAGTGGAGTGCTTGACTTTGATGTTACTGGTGAATGTTGAGCGTTTTGAGGGATATATGTGAATGTAAAGGTAAGTTAAGGTAAGATATAAAAACAATGATATTTGAGATGAATTAGAAAGGTTGTTATAGTCAGATGAATGAATGGTGAAGTTAATGACTAGTTGTGAAGAAAAGACAAGGTAAGACAGATCAAATATCAATAATAGTACAAAGATCGAAGGTAAATGGCTGAGAAATATAGGTAGAGAAAGCCGGCGCCATGGAGAAGCTGCAGCGGAAGAGGTAGCGCTGAACAACCACAATAACAGTGCAATAAAAGATGATAAAAAAAAATTGGTTAAAAAAATAAAATAATGAAAAATAAATGAAAAAAAACAACTCTAAATCATTAATAGAGAGCGTTGAAGCGTCACGTTATTCACTTTGAGCCACGAAACATGAAAAGGAAATAAAGAGTTGAGTTTGTGAATGATTTTTACCTCTCTCTCTCTCTCTCTCTCTCTCTCTCTCTCTCTCTCTCTCTCTCTCTCTCTCTCTCTCTCTCTCATCTGCTGTTTTATTATTTTTCGTCACTTTTTTTTATCTACCTAGCTTTTTATTCCCCGCTTTGAGCTTCTGAACATGAAAGAAAGTTATGAGTTGTGTTAGTGATCTCTCTCTCTCTCTCTCTCTCTCTCTCTCTCTCTCTCTCTCTCTCTCTCTCTCTCTCTCTCTCTCTCTCATCTGCGGATTCATTATTTTTCACTTTGCATCTTTTCATTTATGTTTTTCTCTTATGTAGTTGTGCACTGATGATATAAACGGTTTTCTTGGTGTGCCTGTCTGTGTCTGTCTGTCTGTCTGTCTGTCTGTCTGTCTGTCTGTCTGTCTGTCTGTCTTTCTGTCTGTTTGTCTGTCTGTCTGTCTATCTGTCTGTCTCTATTTCAATATTGTGTTTACTCTTAGTATTACCTGCAATTAATAGTTTCACACTCTCTCTCTCTCTCTCTCTCTCTCTCTCTCAAAAGACGCGAAAACAAGACAATAAATGAAGGAATAACGTTGCATCATCGATTTATTGGCGAGAAAATAGGAAAAAAAGATGAGAGAGAGAGAGAGAGAGAGAGAGAGAGAGAGAGAGAGAGAGAGAGAGAGAGAGAGAGAGAGAGAGAGAGAGAGAGAGAGAGATACACATATATTCTCACACCAGCTATTATTTTACTTGTAACAGACAAACACAAATGCACAACACTATATACTAACAAAAAAAAAAAATAAATAAATAAATAAATAAGATGTCTACAAATGTCCGTTTGAGAGAGAGAGAGAGAGAGAGAGCCCCAGCCGCCATGGCAGCAATGGCAGGAAAGTTGTCTTTTGGCGCTGCTGCTCTCCCACTCCAAGATGACGTCAAGATACTTGGAGTGGAGGTGGATCGAGGGCTGAGGTTTGACAGGCATGTCAAAACCATTGCCAAAAAAGCCTCTCACAGGATCTCCGCTCTCAGAAGGATCGCCAGTTTCCTCGACAGGAAGGGGAGACTGCTGCTGTACAAGGCACAGGTGCGGCCCCACCTTGAATACGCAGCTCTCTCCTGGATGTCCTGTGCCGCCACACACAGAAGGAGACTGGACAGCATCCAACGCCGCGCCATACGGCTAGTAGATGCTGCACTACCACCTCACCCAGAGCCTGAGCGTCCCCTTGATTCACTGGAACACCGCAGAGACGTGGCGGCGATCGTAGTGTTCCATAAGGCACAGGTGCAAAGAGTGCCACATCTGGCAGGGCTGCGTCATCCTCTAAGAGTCACCGCACGGAGCACGAGAACGGTGCTCAATGGTGGTGACGCCGTAGAGGTGCCGCGATCCCACGGGTGTCAGCATCAACGCACCTTCGCAGGACGCGTCTCCAGGATGTGGAACTTGTTCACGGCCGCGGTGCCTCACGTCCAGGAGATGAACACACACAGTGTCAAACTGATGGCACATAAGTGGAGACAGACACTGCCAACTCCTCTGACACTCTTTGTGACGTGACACTCAGTGTAGTGCAGTGCGTGAATAGTGCTAGTGAAGTGAAACGAATAGTGCTCCATTTACATGCTGACCATCTTGTATATTATTTTTTTTTTTTTTTTTTTTTTTTACATTACAAGGGCACTGGCCAAGGGAAAACAAAGTGTTGAAAAAAAAAAATCCCGCTGGTTGCCAGGCCCTGTTAAGAGGAAAGTAGGAGAAAGAAAAACAAAAAATCTAAAAGGAGGGTCCAGTTAACGTAAGAGGTGTCTTGACACTCCTCTTTTGAAAGAGTTTAAGTCATAGGCAGGTGGAAATACAGACACAGGTAGAGAGTTCCAGAGTTTACCAGTGTAGGGAATGAAGGAGTGAAGATACTGGTTAACTCTTGCATTAGGAAGATGGACAGAATAGGGATGAGAAGAAGTAGAGAGTCTTGTGCAGCGAGGCCGCAGGAGGGGAAGGCATGCAGTTAGCAAGTTCAGAAGAGCAGACAGCATGAAAACAGCGGTAGAAGACAGATAAAGATGCAACATTGCGGCGGTGACTTAAAGAATCAAGACAGTCAGTTAGAGGAGAAGAGTTGATAAGACGAAAAGCTTTAGATTCCACCTTGTTTAGTAAAGCTGTGTGTGGATCCCCCAGACATGAGAGCCATACTCCATACACGGGCGGATAAGGCCCTGTACAGAGCAAGCAGCTGGGAGGAGAGAAAAATGGACGAAGACGCCACAGGACACCTAACTTCTTGGAAGCTGATTTAGCAAGAGTAGAGATGTGAAATTTCCAGTTTAGATTTTTAGTGAAGGATAGACCGAGTGTGTTTAATGTAGAGGAGAGGGAAGTTGAGTGTTATTGAAGAAGAGAGGATAGTTGTCTGGAAGGTTATGTCGAGTAGATAGTTGTAGAAATTGAGTTTTGAGGCATTGAACAAAACCAGGTTTTCTCTGCCCCAATCAGAAACAAGTGAAAGATCAGAAGTTAGGCGTCCTATAGCATCTCGCCTTGAGTCATTTAATTGTTGTTGGGTTGGGCGTCTGTTGAACGCTGTTGAATAATGCAAGGTGGTATCATCAGCATAGGAGTGGATAGGGCATTGAGTCAGATTTAGGAGATCATTGATGAATAATAGAAAGAGAGTGGGTGATAGGACAGAACCCTGTGGAACACCACTGTTGATAGTTTTAGGGAAGAACAGTGACCGTCTACTACAGCAGCAATAGAACGATCGGAAAGGAAACTGGAGATGAAGGTACAGAGAGAAGGATAGAATCCGTAGGAGGGTAGTTTAGAAATTAAAGATTTGTGCCAGACTCTATCGAAGGCTTTCGATATGTCAAGGCCGACAGCAAAGGTTTCACCGAAGTCCCTAAAGAGGATGACCAAGATTCAGTTAGGAAAGTAAGAAGATCACCAGTAGATCTGCCTTTACGGAAACCATACTGGCAATCAGAGAGAAGGTTGTGAGCTGATAGATGCCTCATTATCTTCCTATTAAGGATAGACTCAAAGGCTTTAGAAAGGCAGGAAATCAAAGCTATAGGGCGGTAGTTAGAAGGATTGGAGTGGTCACCTTTTTAGGGACAGGTTGAATGTGAGCAAACTTCCAGCAAGAAGGATAAATAGAAGTAGAGACACAGATGAAAGAGTTTGACCAGGCAGTGAGCGAGTTCGGAAGCACAGTTTTGAGAACAACAGGAGGGACTCCATCCGGACCGTAAGCCTTCCGAGAATCAAGGCCAGAGAGGGCCAGGAAAACGTCTTTATAAAGAATTTTAATTTTAGGGATGAAGTAGTCAGAGGGTGGAGGAGTAGGAGGAATATGCCCAGAATCATCCAAAGTTGAGTTGGTAGCAAAGGTTTGAGCGAAGAGTTCAGCTTTAGAAAAGAAGAGACAGCTGTAGAGCCATCTGGATGAAGTAAAGGAGGGAAAGACGAAGAAGTAAAGTTGTTAGAGATATTATTGGCTAGATGCCAGAAATCTCGAGAGGAGTTAGAATTGGAAAGACTTTGACATTTTCTATTGATGAAAGAGTTTTAGTAAGTTGGAGAATAGATTTGGCATGATTACGGGCAGAAATATATAGGGCATGAGTTTCAGCAGTTGGATGGCTACGGAACCGTTTGTGAGCCGCCTCTCTATCATTGACAGCACGAGAACAAGCAGAGTTAAACCAAGGCTTTTTAGCTTTAGGGTTAGAGAAAGTATGAGGAATGTATAGCTCCATGCCAGAGATAATCACCTCTGTTATGCGCTCGGCACAAAGAGAAGGATCTCTGACATGAAAACAATAATCATCCCAAGGAAATCAGAATAGTACTGCCTTAGTTCCTCCCACTTAGCAGAGTTAAAATGCCAGAAGCACCTCCGCTTAGGCGGGTCCTGAGGCTGCACTGGAGTGATAGAACAGGTAACGGAAATTAGATTGTGGTCGGAGGAGCCCAACGGAGAGGAAAGTTTAACAGAGTAAGCAGAAGGGTTGGAGGTTAGGAAAAGATCAAGAATGTTGGGCGTGTCTCCAAGGCGGTCAGGAATACGGGTAGGGAACTGCACTAGCTGCTCTAGGTCATGAAGGATAGCAAAGTTGAAGGTTTGTTCACCAGGTTGGTCAGTGAAAGAAGATGAAAGCCAAAGCTGGTGGTGAACATTGAAATCCCTAAAATGGAGATCTCAGCAAAGGAAAGTGAGATAAGATGTGCTCCACCTTGGAAGTCAAATAGTCAAAGAATTTTACATAGTCAGAGGAATTAGGTGAGAGGTATACAGCACAGATGAATTTAGTTAGAGAGTGACATTGAAGTCTTAGCCAGATGGTAGAAAATTCTGAAGATTCAAGATTGTGGGCACGAGAGCAAGTGGTGTCGTTACGCACGTATGCGCAACATCCAGCTTTGGATTGAAAATGAGGATAGAGCAAGTAGGAGGGAACAGAAAAGGGCTGCTGTCAGTAGTCACAGACAACTGTGTTTCAGTTAGGAAGAGAAGATGAGGTTTAGTAGAGGAGAGGTGGTGTTCCACAGATTGAAAATTAGAACGAAGGCCACGAATGTTGCAGAAATTGATAGTGAAAGTATTAGATGAAGTGTCAAGACACCCAAGGTCGACAGCAGAGGGCAGTCCGACCTGGGGACATTTATGGTCCCTCCCAGAGGGGACTCGAGGCAGGGCGTGGTGAAGCCATTATTAAATTTTGATTTGAAGAGAGTGTAAAAGTGTAAGGTGTTGTAGTGTAGTGTAGGAAGTAGTAGAAGTTGTCTTTAGAGGGCAGGCTGCAGCTGCTCAATTGTATAAATGAGACCACAAAGGGAACCAGGAAGAGAGGACACGGGGAATCACTCAGTCTGCAGCACTGCCTACATCCCCGTAAGTACCTCTCCTGGAGTATTCCACCGGGCGGCAGGTGACTACTGCTATTTTTAAGTCTTGTAAATATTGTAGAGAAATAGATTGTAGTACCCTTAGAATAGGTAGCACACGACAGTGCGCCTTTGGGTACATGTTCCTTTGTATAAAGTTTTGTTTAAATAAAAAAAAAAAAAGAGAGAGAGAGAGAGAGAGAGAGAGAGAGAGAGAGAGAGAGAGAGAGAGAGAGAGAGAGAGAGAGAGAGAGAGAGAGAGAGAGAGAGAGAGAGAGAGAGAGAGAGAGAGAGAGAGAGAGAGAGAGAGAGAGAGTTAACAGTGCATACAATTACACATGAAGCGTTCCATATTGACCATTCAAAGTGACCTTCTCTTATATCTACCTACACACCTGCTGCCAATATCACCTTTATCACACGCCTGCGCCGGACAGGTAATGGGGCAGGTGCGTTTTAATTAAGAGCATTGATTGTATTGCCTCACGGGACTGATCTGCTGCCAACTCTTGTGATGGAGACTGTTCAACCTATACACCATGCTTGTCTTAATCAAATTACACACTTGTTTGAGTCTTTCTGTTTCTTTTTGCTCCTTTCTATGACTTGCGGTGTTTCAGAAGCGTATGAAGAAAGTTTTGGGATTGAAACTAGTACAGCATTCTCATCCTGTTCAAACTGCGCACCTGTTTAGATATTTCTGTTTTTATCTGGTCTTTCTATGACTTCAGGTGTTTTAGAGCACTATCAAGAAATCTTTTGGGTCATTAACCGCTTCAATAATAGGGCATATTTTTTACCTTGAGATTTGTGTACGATTATAATATTTCATTGATATTAGGAAGGGCCTATGGAGTTCAGAAGATTAATGGTCACAGTCTTCACTATTTCAATCTCCCAACATAAGTTAGTGAGGCTGTATAGAATGGAATATTATGCAGAATGAATATGAAAAGGCGTCATGCACCTCAAGGAGTTAAACTAGTACAGCATTCTCGTTCTTGTTCAAACTGCACACTTGTTTAGGATTTCCTGTTTCTTTCTGGTCCTTCTTATGACCTGATGTGTTTCAGAAGAGTATCAAGAAGGCCTTTGGATCATTAAAACTAGTACAGCATTTTTGTGTTGGTTAAACTGTACACTTGTTTAAGAATGGAGCCCAAGAAAATGAAGAACAGGAAGAAGAGGATGGAAAAGAAAAACAAGCATATCTACTTTCGAATTATATCAAGCACCGTCTCAAAAAAAATATACGAAGAAAAATGTAGCGAACGTGTATTTCCATGTATAAACGTTGACACATCACATATAGAAAAGAAAAACAAAACAGCTTTAATTAATCGACATTACAACCGGAAACAAACACAACACACACACACACACACACACACACACACACACACACACACACACACACACACACAAGCAAAAGTAAAAACGTTTCAATGCACCACCGTCACGTGCTAGTCAATTATGTGGAAACGTTTGCCACACCGATCACTCAGTAATTAAGTTCAGCCGTAACACAAAACAATTGGTTGCGAGTGCTTGATTATCCCCTTTTTGTGCCCGCCATTGGGAGTGTCTGGCTCAGCATTTAATGGCAGCACCTCGATAACTCGCTTTTCTTGATGGATATTAGAAAGACAGAAAGAAAAATAGTCTATATACTGATTTTCTTTATGTTTTGCTGATAGTTGACAATAGTTTTACGTTGTTAAAAGGAGAAAAGCTCTTAATAACACAGCCAATCAGACACACAGCCAGATAGATAGACAGCCAGATATGTAAACAGTAAAATAGCAAACCAGACAGCCAACCAGACAGTCAGACAGCCAGAAAGTCAACCAGCCAAGCCAGACAGTCGGTCAGCATGCCAGATGGCCAAACAGACAAAGAGACAGAGATACACAAACAAGAAAAAGGTCGAGAAAAAAACTTACTTTTGGTCTCTTCTGGAAACTGTTTGGGAGAGAAGTGAATTATGGAGGAGGAGCAGGAGAAAGGAGCGAGAAAGAGTGAATCAGAAAAAAAAAGTAGGACGATGAGGAGAATGAAAGACGAGAAAAAGGTGCGAGAAAGAGTAAGTTAGGGGGGGAGGAAGAGGGGGAGAAGTAGGAGGAGGAGGAGGAAGAGAAAGACGAGGAGACTACTTGCATGGGATAAACATTTTAGTCACGAACGATACGAAGACTCAGGTGGGGAAGAGAAAGGCTGCTGGAATGTTAAGAGTCCGATAGGTGACTCTGAGTGTGATAAATGATCTTGTTTTCACCCTTACATTGTTTTTCGTCACTGTAACGTAACGTAACGTAACCTAACCTAACCTACCCTAACCTGACCTTACGTTATCTAACCGCAACCTAACCTAACCTAACCTAACATAACACAACCTAGCCTAACCTAACCTAACGTAACTTAGCATAACCCAACCCAACCCGACTCAACTCAACCTCTAACCTAACCTAACCTAACTTAATCTACCCAAAACTAACATGATTTGGCTTAAGCTATGGATAACTTAACCTCACATAGCCTATCCTAATTCTCTCTCTCTCTCTCTCTCTCTCTCTCTCTCTCTCTCTCTCTCTCTCTCTCTCACATGCTTTCATTCGTTTCCTTCGTTTCACTACATAAATTTCTTTACATTTTTCCTTCCTTTCCCTTTTCATCTTCCCATTTATTCATTCTTTATATCCTATATTTTATTCCGTCTTCTACCTATTCTTTCTTTTTTACTTTTCTTATTACTTTTTTACTCGTGTTCTCTTCCTTTTTGTTCTTCCTTTTCTCCTTCTTCCTCTTTTTCTTCCTTCTGCTCAACTTTCAGAGTCAGTTTATATCTCCTGTTTATTTCATTTCTCTCTTCTTCTTCTCTGTTTTCTGTTATATATCTTATCTTTCTCCCATTACTTATTTTTCTCTCGAACGCCACTCCATTTCTGCTTCTGACATCTGATTCTTCTTTTTCTGTTTTATCTTACTTCCTCTTTCATTCTCTCTTTCCTCCTCCACCATCTCTATCATATTTCATTCCTTCATCAACTCTCTCTCTCTCTCTCTCTCTCTCTCTCTGAAACCTGTCATTTTTTTTTCTCTCCACCTTCTTCTTCCCTCCCTCCATTTCTCTCAATTACTCCTTTTGCACTTTGTCTCTTTCATAAGGAACCATTTTCCCGTCTCTTTATCTCATATTTCAACCTCTCTCTCTCTCTCTCTCTCTCTCTCTCTCTCTCTCTCTCTCTCTCTCTCTCTCTCTCTCTAAAAGCTGTCATCCCTCTACTTTTTCCTCTCACTTGAACATTTTCTCACTTTTCAATTCCTCTCACTTTCTATTACCTTCTGCCTTCTTTCTTTACCGCCTCCTCTTCCTCCTCTTCCTCTTCTTACTCCTTCTCCTCCTCCTCCTTCTTCACTTCACTTCAGATTCTTTTCCTCTCCTTTTCCTCTCTCCGCCACAATCAAATAAAGAAGAACCAGGTGTGCTAAGAGAAAATTCTGAAAACTCGCAGATAATTCACCTGAAATCCCTTGAAAATTGTGATGTTATCTGAAATGAATCCCTGAAGCTGCGTTCAAATAGTAGTGATGTGTGTGTTGTTGTTGTTGTTCTTGATGCTGTTGCTGTTATAAGTGCAGTATAGTGAGGTGGGAATAGCTGCGTAATGGGTCGGTTCAAGTAATTCAATGATATCTATACAATGCAAAAGGGAAAAAGTTTAACGTGGTAAGCTATTCATTAAGCCATAAATGTTTATATAAATGTCTGAGTAAGATTTTTGAGATATGAAGCAAGAGGGGGATATCATTGGAAA
The DNA here is from genome assembly GCF_017591435.1 of Portunus trituberculatus. NCBI lineage: Eukaryota > Metazoa > Arthropoda > Malacostraca > Decapoda > Portunidae > Portunus > Portunus trituberculatus. Next base: position 4,286,268 of record NC_059279.1, on the reverse strand, counting down.
ACGTGTGTGTGTGTGTGTGTGTGTGTGTGTGTGTGTGTGTGTGTGTGTGTGTGTGTGTGTGTGTGTGTGTGTGTGTGTGTGTGTGTGTGTGTGTGTGTGTGTGTGTGTGTGTGTGTGTGTGTGTGTGTGTGTGTGTGTGTGTGGGTGGGTGGGTTTGTGGGTGTGCTTTCTTTCATCTCTGCCGTCTCAACTTTAATACAAAAATAAATTAGAAATGAAACATGGAAACAGCAAAAGAAAAGTAAAAATAAATCGAAATAAAAGATGCAAAAATACTGAAAAACGTGAAAGCAAAGAAGCATCACATGTAGAGAGAGAGAGAGAGAGAGAGAGAGAGAGAGAGAGAGAGAGAGAGAGAGAGAGAGAGAGAGAGAGAGAGAGAGAGAGAAAAGAAAACATGCTATATCACACTGTCTTTTCTCTGTCACCTTCAGGAATGGAAAGTAAATTGAAAAAGAGGAGAGAGCTATTCCACCTTCACCTTCTTGAATCTCTATGCAAGTCCGCGCGTTCTCTTTCCTCGCCTTCGTACTTTTCATCGGATTATCGAACACGAGTATTAGGATTTCTCAATGATAGAATTTCAGAACTACATTAACAAACCTAACCATCCTTCAAAAATAAGAAAAAAAATAGAAGCAGAGAAAAAAAATGGTTTAAGAGTACGATTTGGGTATAAAACTTGCTCATATACCCTTCAAACATCATTAACTTATGCTTTACGTATTCAAATATCATATAAATAAGTAAACAATGGAAACTACAGGGCCTCGCATGATAGGAATTTGATAACACATAGTAAATAATGAAATGTATCATCAAAGGAAACATCATTCTTCAATTACGATAACTCAAAAGAAGAAGAAGAAAAAAAATACATAATAATCATGTGTATCCTTCCAAAATACTCCTGATAAGAAAAGAAACAGTTTAAGAATACAGGTCGGTTATAAACTTCTCTCAACCCTCACGAAGCCCATTAACTTATGCATGACTCGTTGTAAAATTCATATAAACGATAAACAAATTGCTCCTGCTGTGAGAAGGAGCTGCGGGTGAATAGAACCTGGCGGGGAAGTGAAGGGACGAAACTAGCAAACTGTTGGAGCGAAGGAAGAGAAACATAGCCAGGTGTGTTGTAATTACTACCAACACACGAAGCGACTCCCTTTGTGTAATATTCCAAACTTTCAAGAGGCGAATCATTTCTTATTAAGTGTGTGAGTGGAGCGAAGACACGGAGCTTTGAAGACCTCGTGCGGGTGCAATATATACGGTAACCTGGGAAAGCAGAGGTGATGGGGTCAATTAGAAATGTTATATTGCGTTTATAATTTTGACTTGGTGTCTTTCAGTAGTTCCAGGTATTGCTTGATTGTATGAGAGGTGTGTTTGTTGTGCTCTGCCTGCTGCTGCTGCTGCTCCTGCTGCTGCTGCTGCTGCTGCTGCTGCTGCTGCTACTACTACTACTACTACAGCTGCTGTTACTACTACTACCACTACTATTACTACTAAGACTACTGCTACTACTACTACTACTACTACTACTACTACTACTACTACTACTACTACTGACACTACTCCTAGTACGACTACTACTATTACTACTACTACTACTACTACTACCACTACACCACCACCACCACCACCACCACCACCACCACCACCACTGCCACCACCTGCCACCACCACCACTACTACCACCACTACCACCACTACTATTACTACTACTACTACTACTACTACTACTACTACTACTACCACTACTACTACTACTACTACTACTACTATTACTATTATGATCATAACAATAATTTCACTAGCATTTCCTTCTTTTCCTTCCTTCTATCTCTTTTTCTCTTCATTCACCACCTAAGTTTTCTCATCTCCCTCCTGCTTTCCTTCCTACCACCACAACCAGCACCACCACCGCCACCAGTACAATTTCATCTAATTCTAAATTTGCTGTTAGTGGCACTGAAACTCCCGCCACCACCCTCACCACTTCTGTCACTGCCTCGCCCTCCTTCAGAAAAGTGGCCTGCCTCCCAAGGGCGCCGCGAGACAGACGAGGTGACCCTTACTCAAGTCCTTGTTGCCAGAAGGTCCTTTTTCTTTTCTTTTCCTTTCTTTTTTCTGTTTTTTTTTATCAAGCCAACTCAGATTTTAGCAAGTCTTTCACGCACCTTGGTCATTTATCCACGGCTGTTCTGCATCTCTCTCTCTCTCTCTCTCTCTCTCTCTCTCTCTCTCTCTCTCTCTCTCTCTAGCACTAATAGTTTAAAAAACAAAAAAACTCTAAACGAAGCAACCTCATCCCAGCGTCCCCTTCACTAAACAAGGACACGACAAGGGCAGATTCACGCGATTCAAGATTCCAACGCACTTTTCATTGAGAGACACAACGCGAGAATCAATAAAATGCTGGAGAATCTTACATCGTAGCTTCATTCTTCCTAGAGCGGCGAGGGGAGGCGAGGGGAGGCGAGTGGAGGCGAGGGGAGGACAGAGAGGGAGGTCATGTGAAGCAGTCGTAACTCCATCACACGCCAAATCAGTCATCCAATCCATAATCTTTGAAAATCTTGCGTCGATTCACAAGTCTAGCGACCGTCAGGGATGGAAGGTCGAGGAGGAGTCTGGGAGGGAAGGAAAAGATGCCTAAGGTGGTATTCTCTTCTTCCTCCTCTTCCTCCTCTTCTTCCTCCTTCTAAGCCTCCTCTTCTTCTTCCACCTTTGTCTTTAATTTTTTGCTATCCTAAGTCTCTCATTTTAGATTAGATAGTCTATTAAAACCAGACAGATTCTCCTCTCCTTCCGCCTGTTTTCCTTTTTCTTCCTCCTCCTCCTCTTCTTCTTCCTCCTCCTCTCTTTCTTTCTTCCCATTTACTACCTTAAGTTTCTCGGCTTTTATAGCAAATGGAAAAAAAAGTCTGTTGTGTTTGATCTCCATTTCTGCTTCTTTGTGTTTTGTGTTCCTCATTTACTTCCTTTTTTTTCTTTTTATCCTTCTCTTCCTTCTCGTTACTACCTTTCTCCTCCTTTCCTTCTCTTTCATCTTCTACATGCTTTTCCTTACAACTTCACTGCTCCTGCTTTTCCTCCTCTTCCTCTTCTTCTTTATCTTCGTCTTCTTGCTTCTCCTTACAATTTCACTCCTGCTCCTCCTCCTCCTCCTCCTCTTTTTGTCTTCCCCCTTCCTCCTCTTCAGCTACTGGACCACCTAATCTCAGGCCAGAGCAGACTCAAGTTCAATTTATTTCACCTTTACTTCACTCTCAATCCTAACCCATAGAATCACTCCTCCCTGTGCTTTGTTTGGAGTCCCTGTGTTCCTGCGGCTCATGTCTCTATTCAGCATCTATTCTGCTTAACCTCATCAGTACCATGACGCGTTTTCATATTCATTCTGGTTATTATTTGGCGATTTGATACAGCTTCAGAAACTCATGTGGCCGATTACAATAGTGACGATTCTGGTCTTTAACCTTCAGATCTCCCTAAACACTTCATAATGTAAGTAAAATCGTTTAATCACACCCAAAACTCAAGGTTAAAAAGCATCCCAGTACTGGAGAGGCTAAAGTTTTGTTGTTCCTGTACAAACAACGAGTCTCTCAGATTTTTGTGCTTAGTGTGATATGTAGATGGATAGAGAGATGACAGACGCAGTGGTTCTATTTCAGTTATGTACTACCTGCTATGTCGTGTTATGAAATAGAAAGATAATTATAGAAAGAAGCAATACACTCATTCATTTCTTAGTTATTTATCATCTGCTCTTTATTTATGTCTCATCATGTATACGTCTCTCTCAATGCATATCTATCATGTTTAAGAAAAAGTTAAATTTGATTACAATGCCTCTGTTCTGTGTGAGGGCAGGAGGAACTTACGTGCTCATTCATTGACAAGAGTGGGGAAGAAAGATAAAAACAAGTGAATAGAAAACTAGAAATACAAAATGTGTTAGTCGGATTTTTTCTTGTCGGATTTTTTCTTGCTTTCTCCCTCTCGTTGACAGAAGGCAAGGGCGTCGAGATGAACAAAGCTCGTCTGAAATTCTACACAAGGGGGAGAGGGAGTGTGGCAATGTGGCATCGAGTTGCGCCTCCTTATTGACTTGAACTATTTGAAGTGAGGAGAATCAAGACACCTTCGGAGCCAGATTAGTGAACCCTATTGCTTCCGTATAGTGTACATCAGTTGTCAGTCTCCTTTACACATGAGGAGAATCTACAGTAGTCTAATTTGTCGTGTCAGAATCAACTTTACTGGTAAAAAGGATACTTACTAATGATTTGAGATGCCGTATGTTGAATAAAGTCTGCAGAAAGCGTTGGAGTAAGTGAGTGATTAGATTAAGGTGCCACAACAGCCAAGATACAATGCTGTTTTGGTAGAGTTATAATTCATCAGGAAAACGAATAACCTTAATGTCCAAAATAAGGCTAAACTAAATTGAAGGATGAAGACCTATTTTAGAGCGCCCAAGATGAAAACATGACGTCAAAACCCATACAGAGAGAGAGAGAGAGAGAGAGAGAGAGAGAGAGAGAGAGAGAGAGAGAGAGAGAGAGAGAGAGAGAGAGAGACCTTTCCTCCTCTCTCCCGGTGTCTCCGTTATTATGTCCTTCTACTTTCATTTTTCTTCTGGAATTTTGCAGATATTTTCCAGACAGTCATTGTTTACTGTAGTGATAGGAGGGAGAAATGAGGAATGGAGGAAGAGGAGGAGGAGGAGGAAGAAGGAAGGAGGAATGGATAGAATAAAAGCACTTTCTACTCAAAGTCATGAACTGTGGAGCATGTGTAACCACCAGAAAGGAATTTGTTGCAAGGATGGGCTTAGCCAGTAGTAGTAGAGAGAGAGAGAGAGAGAGAGAGAGAGAGAGAGAGAGAGAGAGAGAGAGACGTATTCTCCGAGACAGTGACAAAACGATGTTCTGATTAACACAATGACTGTTCTAAACATCAATTAAACAGTTTTATGGCTCGCTTCTCATCGATTCACACATAAATACTCACGATTAAATGTTATATTTGTTCACCAGATCATTGTAGGAAAGGAGAATATCTGTGTGTGTGTGTGTGTGTGTGTGTGTGTGTGTGTGTGTGTGTGTGTGTGTGTGTGTACTTCAAGACAAACTAAGCCAGCCCCCCTCCACTTCCATATCAGACTGTCCCTCCCTACCCCGTCCCCTCCCTGGGCCTAGGTAACCCCCACCACCTTATCTCCTTTTCCTTTGTTATATCCTCTCCTCCTCTCCTCTCTACTCTCTCTCTCTCTCTCTCTCTCTCTCTTTTTTTTTTTTGTGTGTGTGTGTGTGTGTGTGTGTGTGTGTGTGTGTGTGTGTGTGTGTGTGTGTGTGTGTGTTTGTTGACTGGACGTCTCTCCTCAGCTAGCAAAAATGTGGAGTAAGGTGTGTGTGTGTGTGTGTGTGTGTGTGTGTGTGTGTGTGTGTGTGTGCCTGGTGGGATTGCGTGTTGCTTTAGGAATACAGATGCGAGCGTGTCTGTTTGAAAATCGTGCATCAAAGGTTTAGTCAATGGTGTCCGTCCGTGTGTGTGTACGTACTCCTCACTGATGTCAGAAAAGAGGAGGAATTCTTATCGATGTGGACTTGAAACGCGGGAATCTTGTCCTGTTTGACGTGTTCGCGCTGGCCAAGGCTACGAAAAGGCACGAATATTTATCTTTACTACCTCGACACGTGGAACAGGCGATGGCATAGATGTAAAAATCGGTAATGCTTTATCAGAATAAGCTTATCCCCTTCAATACTGAGACGCATTTTTAGTTTTGGGTACCATTAGACGTTTTCATTTGCATTGGGAAGGGGTTATGGAGGTGAAAATACTAATGGCCAGAGTATTTACCATTATAATCCCAACATGTGTTTCTGAAGCTGTATCAAATCACCAAATAGTAACCTGAGTGAATATGAAAACGCTTCCTGGTAGTGAAGAAATTATAGGGCGCAAGTTTCTCACTGGTATGAACCTAACGAGTGGAAAGAGATGAGGTATAAACAAATGATGAGGGAATGTTTAGCAGTGGAAACTTCTTACCTGCTGCTTGAAACAGTCTAGGATGTACAAATGAAAGGTGGAATCTCTATCAATACAAGTTAAAAAGAACATAATTAAGTAGAGGATTGCATAAGTCCCCACCTCTGTTTTCTGTTACCAATACTACAAAAAAGTTGGGAATAAAAGATTTTGAAGGTGCGATTGATGAGTGACTTTCTACTTTTAAATTCCTTGATGGCTGTGGTTTTGTTCTGCCATGATAGATAATTAAAATATGTAAAAAATGGTAAATTAGCTGAGTTTGGAGAGTAGTTTTGAAAGGGTTGATGGAAAGCATATGGCATTATTCAAACACTGTTGTGCTAGTTATATCTTTACGGCTCAACAAAAGAAAAAAAAGCATGGTGGGATATTTACAAAAAAAACTTTCAAGAACAATACTAGCAAACTAAAGAGTGGTGACGTGAGTAACTAAAGAGTGATGACATTACTCACATATTCAGCCACCAGTTACTCTATTTCCAGATGATTAGTATGATATAATAACTCAAACAACAGATACCAAAATTACAAACAGCCATGAAAGGATTTAACCCCTTTAGTGCCATGTCACATTTTCATATTCATTCTGCTTACCATTTCATGAATCAATACAGCTTCAGAAACCTGTTTGGGGGATAAAATTAGTGAAGACTGTGGCCATTAATCTTCTGACCTCCATAGACCCTTCCCATTATCAATAAAATGGTCTAATCATACACAAATCTCAAGATAAAAATGTGTCCCAGTATTGAAAGGGTTAAACACTTAGATACACTTGGGACAGAGAGACTAACCTGTGTGTGTCATCAGAGAAGGGACTGGAGGCGAACGTGCTGTGTTTCTGAACGTTGTCTCTCTGTAATTAGTGCAGCAGCTGACGAGTCTATGCACTGATACCCACCACTCTGAAGGGCGAGGTACGGAGGGCTACAGTTCCCCCAACAAGACTCGAAGCTGCGGCAGAGTGTAGTGACCATTGCAAGGACGTCCCGCGGGGTATTCGCTGTCACACCTGCAAGAGCCACAGAAACTCAATAAGATTCACTGTAATCATATCTACCGCAGAGAGAGAGAGAGAGAGAGAGAGAGAGAGAGAGAGAGTGTATCTGTAATTTTAAACATACCCAAGACCATGAAAACATATCAATGAATTACGAGCAGCATCAATAAGAACACCAGGATAGGGCGATTCTGGAGTGTTTGTCCCTGCCTGGGTTAAGAACAGCGCGCCGTGGTGGCAACACTGCCTTGACCCTCATGGAAAACACCGGGAGAACCTGAAGGATTTATGAGGCTGCTCTCTCTCTCTCTCTCTCTCTCTCTCTCTCTCTCTCTGTTAATCTATTTATATGTTTACTTTCTTATTTATTCATCTCTCTCTCTCTCTCTCTCTCTCTCTCTCTCTCTCTCTCTCTCTCTCTCTCTCTCTCTCTCTCTCTCTCTCTCTCTCTCTCTCTCTCAGCTAAACCAACAGTCTTATCTTTTAATACCTGAACAATATTTTCCTACAGCACAGAATAAGTTTGCCTTCCACAAACCCGCCTCGTTTTGAAGACGGTTAGTTCACTTGATGAAACAAGAATTATTAGGATGGATGAAAATTAAGATAATTCATTTTTCCTCGTCTATACAGTACAAAAATATTGTAACGAAATTTGACTCTTTCTCAGGCAGGATAAATATGTGTTGATAAAGACATATATGATAAGCCATAAAATAAAGAACATCTGACACGCTGATGATAACACCCTACATCTTTCCACGTTCTTTCAGAGACGGCCAACCCTTCAGCCTCAGGAAGTCATCATATCATGCAGGGACGCCAATGAACGCCTAACTTCTGATCTTTCTAAGATTTCTGATTGGGGCAGAGAAAACTTAGTAGTGTTCAATGCCTCCAAAATTCAATTCCTCCATCTATCAACTCGACACAACATTCCAGACAACTATCCCCTCTTCTTCAATGACACTCAACTGTCTCCCTCTTCCACATTGAATATTTTTGGTCTGTCCTTTACTCATAATCTTAATTGGAAACTTCACTTCTTATATCTTACTAAAACAGCTTCTATGAAGTTAGGCATTCAACCGCGTCTCCGCCAGTTTTTCTCGCCCCTCTAACTGCTAACTCTGTACAAGGGCCTTATCCGTTCTTGTATGGAGTACTCTTCGCATGTTTGGGGGGTTCCACTCACAAAATTTTATTAGATGGGATGGAATCAAGAGCTTATCGTCTCATCAACTCTCCTCCTCTTTCCCACAGCCGAAATGTTGCATCTCTATCTTTTATTGCTATTTTCATGCTAACATTTCTACTGATCTCGCTAACTGCATGCCTCCCCTCCTTCTGCAGCCTCGCTGCACAAGACTTTCTTCTTCCTCTTATCCCTATTCTGTCTAACTCTCTAATGCAAGAGTTATCCAGTATTTTCAGTCATTCTTACCTTTCTCTGGTAAATTCTGGAACTCCCTCCCTGCATCTGGATTTCCATCTTTCTATGACTTGACTTCTTTAAAGAGGGAAGTTTCAAGATATTTTTCCCTGAGTTTTGGATAACCCGCTTGACTTTTAAGGGAACTGGCAACCCAGTGGGCCTTTTTTTTTCATGTTTTGTTGCCCTTGGTCAGTTGCCCCTCCTGCATACAAAAAAAAAAAAAAGATAATTGAGAAATGAATGAGTGTATTTGTTCCTTTGTATGATTTCTTTATTCATGACACAGTATAACAAATACAACTCTCTTTCTTCACAAAACTACATGCATCTAACTACACATACATTCTTTAGGCAAAAAAAAAAAAAAAAAGATGACTACCATTCTTAGACTCCCCTTCTAATTACCATCTCTGCAACTTGTCTGTGCACTGGTAACTCACTGGACTTTTCCTATTATCACAATTTTGGTTTCCCGTGGCCGGTGTTCCCTCCTACACTGAAAAAAAGTCTTTCCTCCAACATAAAATCAAGTTACATATCACAATAACCACAAAAACCTGACAGACTCGTTGCGTGGATAGAAAGAACAAAACTTTAGAATATTTCAGAGTACCACACACTGCCTGACACCGCACCATGCATTATAGAAAACGCAATGACACAACACGGCGTAACTATTTGAAAACCCCACGACCACCAGCACGCCCTCAATAAACCAAATACGACTGAAACGCACTGCCATCTGAGTTCATCGCAGTGCATATAATAAGAGAAAAGATGGCTAGTGATTGCCTCTCTCAGTCCCTCCAGTGTACGAGTGGGAGAGGAGAGACCGGTGACTGCTCTTGTTCGTGCTTTGATCCCGAGTGTCAGGCGTGTAGCGTAGAGCATGGTTGGCAAGGAACTCGTGGCCTGTGTGAAGTACGTGGAGCTGGGATGGGATCAGTCAGTGTTTGTCTAAGCTGTGTAAGGTGAAACTGTATACTTGATTTTAATGCGTTTTTTACTACTATTGCTACTACTGCTGCTGCTACTGCTACTTTTACTACTACTACTGCTGCTGGTGCTGCTGCTGCTACTACTACTACTACTACTACTACTACTACTAATAATAATAATAATATTGTTTTATGTCCCACTGAATAAACAAAGAAAGATTCACCTATCACTACTATTATCATAACTGCGAATCTTGCATACGATTACCACCACCACTACTACTACTATTAGTACCATCCTCACCACCACCACTACACTACTACTACTACTACTACTACTACTACTACTACTACTACTCTACTATTACTACCATCACCACCATTACTACTACTACCACCACCACCTCTACTACTACTACTACTACCACTACCACTACTCTCACAAATACGAGAGAAAACAGAGATCACAGAGCGGAACCCGAGTCCACCTTTCCTTGAGTCGATAGGGAAGCAATCACGTAACCAGCAGAAAACCACTTGTCCTGCGACATTGCACCAACCACCACCACCAACACCACCACCGCTACCGTCAACCACCATCACCACCCTCGCTTACCCGCCTCCTCTCCCGCCGCTGCCGCCGCTGCCGTGTTGCCTCCCATAATCCCGGAATATGAAAACTTAATCACCTGGCGCGGAAAACAAATATTGGAGTCTCTTTCCTCCGCGAGAGCCTCTGCTTAGATTACTTTGTTTGACGTACGGAGATAAATTAATCATTATTTGTTGTTATCTTTATATTTCCTATCTTTCATGCTCTCGGATTTATACATGTATACATACACATACACACACACACACACACACACACACACACACACACACACGCAATCCGACAGTATTAGTATTAGTATTAGTAGTTGTGGTTGTGGTAGTAGTAGTAGTAGTAGTAGTAGTAGTAGTAGTAGTAGTAGTAGTAGTAGTAGTAGTAGTAGTAGTAATAGTAGTAATGGTAGTGGTTGTAGTAGTAAGAGTAGTAGTAGAAGTAGTAGTAGAAGAAGTATTATTATTATTATCATTATAATTATTATCATTATAATTATTATTATTATTATTATTATTATTATTATTATTATTATTATTATTATTATTATTTCATTACTAGCAGCAGCAGCAGCAGCAGCAGCAGCAGCAGCAGCAGCAGCAGCAGCAGCAGCAGCAGCAGCAGCAGCAGCAGCAGCAGCAGCAGCAGCAGCAGCAGCAGCAGCAGCAGCAGCAGCAGCAGCAGCAGCAGCAGAGCAGCAGCAGCAGCAGCAGCAGCAGCAGCAGCAGCAGCAGCAGCAGCAGCAGCAGCAGCAGCAGTAGCAGCAGCAGCAGCAGTAGCAGCAGTAGCAGTAGAGTAAGTAGCAGCAGCAGATTAGTAGTAGCAGTAGTAGTAGTAGTAGTAGTAGTAGTAGTAGTAGTAGTAGTAGTAGTAGTAGTAGTAGTAGTAGTAGTAGTAGTAGTAGTCTTGGTAGATATTTGGTGCATGAATGATCACCAGTATCTGAGCTACAATTCAGCAAACTTAACATGTAATACGTATGTGATTAAAAAAAGAAAATGGTTTGTGTATGCACGATCTCCCACATTAATTAGCATTGGGGTAAAAAAGAGCATACAGATTACGCTCCTTATACCTGCCGTTTGAGGCGCAGGTAAGAAAAAAAAATAAAGTAACTATGAAGGATGTAATATTGAGTTCAAATTACAAGTTTCCCCTCTCTACTCATTTTCCACTTGCTTTCCCTTCTCCTTTCTACTATTTCCTCCTATACTCCGTTCCATTAACTCTACACGACAAGAAAAAAAAATAGGTAGAGATTAGTACAAACTATATGATAATGTTAAATGTTTCCCTTTCCACCTCCTTTTCTTTCTCATCTCCTCTATTCCTTTCTGGTATCTTTTTCTTTCTCCTTTATTCCTTCCTGTTTTCCTTTATGTTAATCTCTTCACTATCATGACGTGTTTTCATATTCACTCTGGTTACTCTTTGGCGATTTTATATAGTGATTAAAATTGTGAAGACTCTAGTCACTAACCCCTTCTATACTGGGTCATATTTTTACCTTGAGATTTGTGTACAATTAGGCCATTTTATTGACATTACGAAAGGTCTTTGGAGGCCAAATGATTAATGGCCAGAGTCTTCACTATTTCAATTTCCACATGATTTTATGAAGCTGTATAAAATCACCAAATAGTAACCAGAATGAATATATAAATACGTTATAGTACTGAAAGTGTTAATCATTTGACCTCCACTTCCTAATGCAAATAAAATCATCTAATCACATCCAAAAAAACAAGGTAAAAAATGTGTCAGTATTGAAGGCGTTAACTCTAGAAGATAAAAAGAAATATTTGGTAATTGTACACAAAAATGGTGCTAAATGTCCTTTTTTTTCCACACATTTGTCTTTTTATTACTTTTTTATCTTTCTATTTCCATTTCATTAACTTTACACCACAAGACAGAAAAAAACAAATAATTGCACACCATGCAACTAATGAACTGAAAACTGTGATAGATTTTTCCACATTATTCTTTCCTACGTCTCTTCCTTTTATCTCACTTTCATTCACTTCTCTTTCATCGCATTAAATTTTCACTCAAAGGTAAAAGGAATGCATGTAAAGGTAGGTATTTGTACGAAGCATACATATAATTTGACGCATTTGCTGATTTTCTTCGTCTTCCACTTCCATTCCTTCCTGTTCTCCACATCTCTTCCTTTTTCCGTCACTTTTATTCCCTTCAGTCTCATCCCATTAATTGTTCACTATAAGACAAAAGAAGTGTATTTATAGGCAATTATACAAAACATACATATAGTCTTACATATTCACTGATTTTTTTCCTTTTACGCTTTTATTCCTTCCTATTTTCCACGTCTTTTCCCTCTCCATTACTTTCATTCCTTTCTGTTTCATCCCATTAACTTTTCATTATAAGATGGAAATGTATACATATATATTTCCACATTAATCTTTTCCACGTTTCTTCCTTTCACATTACTTTCATTCTCTTCTCTTTTAACCCATTAACTTTTCACTGTAAGATCAAAGAAATGTATATAGAGGTCATTATTCGTACAAAACTTACATATAGTCTGACATATCTGCTGATTTTTTTTTTCTTTTACACTTTCCTTCCTTCCTATTTTCCACGTCTTTTCCCTCTCCATTACTTTCATTCCCTTCAATTTCACCCCATTAATCTTGTTTCACTCTAAGATAAAAGAAATATATAACGTAGGTCATTATTCGCATAAAGCACACATGTATTTTGAAACATTTGCTGATTTTCTTCCTTTTACACTTTCATCCCTTCCTATTTTCGTTTCATTACCACACAAAAGGAGAATATTTGGTCCTGAAACGATGCTAGATATTTCCTTTTTATTTTTTCACTCTCATATTTCTTTCCCATTCTTTTCCCTTCCTTTAATTCTCTCACTTCCCACAACACAATGGGAAAGACGAACTGGCCGACCACTACATCACATTAAGTCAATTCTGCTCGTGTTCCCGTCCACTTAATTTTCCATTTTTCCATCCCCTCCATTTCTTCCACTTTCCATCTCATTAATCTACAAAGTTAAAAAGATTGGGTACCTGGGAACTCTCACACACTCCATTACCTTTCTTTTTTTCCATTTACAAGTCCCCCTCCTTATCCTCCTTCCCTCTTCTTTCTTCCTCTTCACCCTCTCTAATTCGTTTTCCTTCTCCTCGTCTTATTTCTCGTGTTTATTTGTTGCCTTTCTTGATTTTCGTGTCTACTGATTTATCTTTTAGTTTCTCCCTCTCTTTCTTTTTTCTCTTTCCCTCTACTCTTTCTAATGCCTGTTTCTCTTCTTATTTTTTGTATTCTTTTGTTTTTCTCACTTTGTTTGTTATCATGTCTAAATGTTTTCCTTTCATTTGCTTTATCCTCCTTCCTTTTCTTTTCCTCTTTCTCTTCCCCCTTCTTAATCTCTCTTCCTTGTCCTATTACCGTTTTTTCCTTTCGTTCATCTTCTCACTCTCATTTCCTCCTCTTACTCATTTTCGTTTCCTCGCCTTCTCTTTCTTCTATACAAAGCGTTAACCTCTCACTGAATTTCTCACATTTTCACTCTTTTCCTTCATAATCTCATTCCACATTCCACATTAACTCCAGCTAGAATAGACTAGCCACATATCCACACCTCACCATCCACACCTCTTCTTTCTCTGCGTGTCAATTAATTCCACATCAAAACACGAATCCATAACGAAAGACCTACCCGATTTAATTTGTAAGCCTGCCACACCTAACGGCTTACATGGACTCGCGTGGGCAAATTTCCACGGTAAATCTCCGCTAAACCATTTGTCCTCCATTGCAACAGGTCACTAAATGTATCGCTTTGTGTATACATCACAGTGAGGGGTTGTTTTGTGGCCTGGAACTCTCGGTGTGTGTCTAGTGATCTGTATGTTGTCGGTGTTGTACTGAGCAATGAGCAAGTTGTGTGATGGATTGAAGAGATTTGAAAGAGATGGGTATGTAAGGTTAGGCAATGTTATCAAGTGTGTGTGTGTGTGTGTGTGTGTGTGTGTGTGTGTGTGTGTGTGTGTGTGTGTGTGTGTGTGAGCGTCGTTCCTCATCCAAGTCTTCACGTCGGCATCTCGGAATCACTTATAGAGTAATGTTTGATTTCACTCCTATCCGTCTCTCGGCGCCCCTTACCGTGTTTAGTGAGCCATCAGTCTCTCGTGTTTGCTTACCCGCCAGACACGGCGCTCACACACACACACACACACACACACACACACACACACACACACACACACACACACACACACACAGCAGCAGCAGTAGTAGTAGTAGTAGTAGTAGTAGTAGTAGTAGTAGTAGTAGTAGTAGTAGTAGTAGTAGTAGTAGTAGTAGTAGTAGTAGTAGTAGTAGTAGTAGTAGCAGTAGTAGTAGTAGTAGTAGTAGCAGTAGTAGAACCAGTAGCAGTAGTAGTAGTAGTAGTAGTAGTAGTAGTAGTAGTAGTAGTAGTAGTAGTAGTAGTAGTAGAGACAGGCAACAACATCAACGAAACTGTCTCGAAGACCTGATAAACATCCTGCCTGCAACCACAGTGAGAAAAATCCACACTGCACAGGAAACAGGAGCCTCTAACTGGCTAACGTCACTGCCCATTGGAGCGAAGGGCTTCAGCCTCAACAAACAAGAATTTGTCGACGCCATTGCTCTGAGGTACGGCTGGCCGGTGGAAGGACTCCCCAGTACCTGTGTATGTAGTTCCCCAATGACGTCAACCACACCATGACGTGCAAAAGGGGATTCGTATGTATCAGGCACGATGAGGTGAGAGATCTGACCGCCAGCATGCTCAGGAGGTGTGCCACGATGTCTCCACTGAACCGACCCTCCTACCGCTAGACGGCGAGCACCTGCGCTACAGAACAGCCAACACCACCAACGAGGCTCGAGTCGACGTCAGCGCACGAGGGTTCTGGACAAGGGACAGAAAGCATTCATGGACATACGGATCTTTGACCCGATGGCCGCCTGTCACCACGAACTCTCCCTGGAGGCCGCCCACCGCAAGAATGAGCAGGAGAAGATCCGAGCGTATGGGGAGAGAATCCAACACATTGACCAGGGCAGCTTCACACCTCTGGTCTTCACCACATCTGGCGGGATGGGCTCCAAGGCTCAGTGCTTCTACTCAAGACTAGCCGACCTAATGGCAGAAAAGAAGCACCAGCCAAGGAGCCATGTCGTCGCATGGATGAGGTGCCGTCTTTCATTCTCCTCCTCAGATCAGCCCTCCTGTGTCTCAGGGGACAAGGCATTCCACCCCATACCTGCAGATTTAAGTGGCCTTGACTGCGAGGCTACAGTGGTGGAGAGTGGCATAAGAGTAGATAGAGTAGAGGTAGAGTGAATTTATAGCTAACAACTAATGTTTATATTATAGAGTATTAGATATGGTTGGATGCCACAGTCATTAGCGAGAGTTGGGGCTAATGACCTCCAAGTAGTGGAGCCCTAATTGACGCATCAATAAACATGGGGTGGAGGTATTCTAGTAGTAGTAGTAGTAGTAGTAGTAGTAGTAGTAGTAGTAGTAGTAGTAGTAGTAGTAGCAGTAGTAGTAGTAGTAGTAGTAGCAGCAGCAGCAGCAGCAGCAGCAGCAGCAGCAGCAGCAGTAGCAGCAGCAGCAGCAGTAGCAGCAGTAGCAGCAGCAGTAGTAGTAGTAGTAGTAGTAGTAGTAGTAGTAGTAGCAGCAGCAGCAGCAGCAGCAGCATCAGCAGCAGCAGCAGCAGCAGCAGCAGCAGCAGTAGCAGTAGTAGTAGTAGTAGTAGTAGTAGTAGTAGTAGTAGTAGTAGTAGTTGAAATAGTGGTGGCAGCAATAGCAGTAGCAACAGTAATGAATCATCAAACATATGGTCAAAACGCAAAAAGAAAAAAAAAAAAAGAAAAAAAATAGATAAATAAACCCAAAACACAGAAAACATCATCTCCATCAATCCAAACCAGGCCAGCATCAAATAAACTCAGAGAAAAACGGGACCCAAACACCTTAGACACAAGACAACTTAAGTCACACCAACACGCACGCCGTAAACTCAGAAAACAAGGTGGGAGTGAGTCAGAGCACTGAGTAAAGGTAAGAATGGTAATTAACGAAGACGCTTCCTTTCTTAACACCAGCAGAAGGAGGCCAGACTGGCAATGGGGAGGAGAGATGATGTGAGGGGCGACTGTTACCTTAAAGTTCTAGTTAGTTTGTCTGGTAGTTAATTAGTTAGGTAGACTGGTAGTTAGAAAGTTAGATATATAGATAGACAGATAGATAGATAGATAGGTAGATAGATAGATAGATAGATAGATAGATAAATAGATAGATAAAAAAGAAAATAGATAGACAGAAAGATAGATAGATAGATAGATAGACAAAAATGGATAGATAGATAGAAAGATAGATAGATAAATACATACATAAATACACACATGCATTGATACATAGATACATAGATAGACAAATAGATAAAAATATGGTTAGAAAAATAGATAGATAGATAGAATGCTAGCTAGACAGATAGGTAGCTTGATAACCAATCAGTCAATCGATTGAACAGAAGGTCAATCAATCCATGAGTTAGATATTTATCCATCTAGTCTGTCAGTCAAACATTCATTCACACACTCACTCATCTAGTCAATCAATCATTTAGTCCGTCCTTCATTCAATCAATTAATTAGCCAGCCACTCACTCACTCGCTCACTCACTCACTTAGTAGCTCGGTCAATGCCAGGCAAAGAAAGTAGAGACAGACATTGATGCTCTCTTTAGTGCAGCAAAGGCTCACTAACACAGGGAAGCTTTGGGGCCACAGGAAGAGAGCTAATGTTTGTCTAATGAATTACCCATGCATGCGGGAAGGTTATATAAAGACACACGCCCCCTCATGACTCGCTAACTGTTTGAAGAGGAATATTTCACGGTAAAGAGAGAGAGAGGGGGAGAGAGAGGGAAAGGCTAGCACAAAGGAACACAAAGGAAGGTAAAACATACAGTTCATATATTATAAACCCCCTCACATATAAGGAAACTGATGAATTTTTAGTTGTTGTTTTTGAAAAGGAATATTTCACGATATAGAAATAGAGGTAGACACGAATAATCATAATGAAAGATTGAGTATACACTGCACAAACACATACACAAACATACACATACACACACAAACACACACATACACAAACATACACATGCATATACACATACACAAAACTGCCAATAAAGTTACTTTTAATTTCATGCATAAATGTTTACAAATTCGTATATCTTCTTGTTCTTGTTCTTGTTCTTGTTTTTCTTGTTCTTGTTCTTCTTTTTCATTTTCATCTTCCTCTTATGACGCATTTCCCTCTTCCTCTTCCTTTTCCTCTTCCTTTTCCCCTTTCATTTCCTTCTTCACCTCCTGGCCTTGTAACCTTCACCCTCTTAAATCTTCCTTGTATTTAGTATTTTTCTTCTTCCTCCTCTCTTCCTCCTCCTCTTCCTCCTTCTCCTTCCGCCCTAACTTGATTTCCTATTTTTTTTTCCATTCCCTTCTCTTTCCTTCTCCACCTCCTCTTCCTCCTCCTCCTTCTCCTTTCAAGTCCACTACATCCTCATACACTTTCTCTTTCCTTCTTCCTCTCTTCTTTCTCTTCATCCATCTCCTCTTTATATTCCTTCAATGCCCACTATTCATTATCCATTACCTATTTCCTTCCTTTTCCTTCTATTTTTCTTTCTTTTTTCCTTCTCCTTTTTCTTCCTCTTCATTTTCTCTTTCATTTATTCATTCTTCCTCGGTTTTTTCTCCTTTACTAGCCTTTAACAGCTAACTTCTCTTCAGTTTCCACCACCACCACCACCATCACCACTACCACCACCACCACCACCACTATCACACGCTAACATTTCCCCGTCACCATCTTCACATCTCTCCGTAAACGAAAGTGGTTGTCCAGTAATTACGAGTTTCCTGTAGACTCGTTTGCCTCATAAACCACTCTAGGCTTTTATTCTTCAAGCGGTTCCTCCTCCTCCTCCTCCTCCTCCTCCTCCTCCTTCCTTCTCCTTCTCTTCCTTGGCTCCGATTTACTACGTCTCGTATGTAAAAGTAATGGGAAGGTATTTACGACTCTGGCAAGCAAATGAATGGAGGTGTGTGTGTGTGTGTGTGTGTGTGTGTGTGTGTGTGTGTGTGTGTGTGTGTGTGTGTGTGTGTGTGTGTGTGTGTGTGTGTGTGTGTGTGTGTGTGCAGTTGTTATTACGTTTAATATCCGTGTTGGTGTTTGTCCTTTATTATTTTTCATGGCTTCTAACGCCTCTCTCGGCACTAACAACCTTATTCAGTCTAATTTGCACCATTTGAACAACTTACCACCACGTGAACATCAGAATAATAAGGAAAAATTGCCTTCCCACATTTCCACTGGCCCTCTCTTCCTTACCAAGTCTATTCTGTTTCGTTTTAGACAGATTTCAATCCTTTTAGACAGATTCCAATCCTTTTAAACAGATTCCAAGCACATGAGTATAAAAAGGATAAAAAAGAGCCTTGTTAAGAAGCAGGAAAGCCACAGAAACACCTACGCCTCTCTCTCTCTCTCTCTCTCTCTCTCTCTCTCTCTCTCTCTCTAAGGCAAATATTTACAGACGTTCTTTTCTCTCGCCGCAATTATTTCCAAAGGTCACACAAATGATTAGCCGTGTTGTCACAAGTGTTTCTCCCGCCAAATATAGTGTAAATTATGTTAAACTGTCACTGAAATAGTAAAAACATCCATAAAAAAACTCGAGTCACTTTAATTAAGGCCTTTTGAAAGTAGTAAGGATCTGAAATGTTTTAGAATATGGCTCAAATTTCTTTTTTTTTTTTCTTCCCCTGCAGCATGACGAGGCAAGATCTCCTCCCAACAAGCAGCCTCGCCATGCATTCACCACGCAACATTATACACACACTGACACACACACACACAGACCCGCACGCATAATTCCCTCAAAGGCAGAATTCTGGCCGTAAACTCTCCCGCTCGTTTCAGCATTTGAGAAAAGTCTGGCAAAGGAGCTTGGAAGAGTGACAAATGGTTTCGAGTCGTGTTGTGCTTGTCGTAACGCTAACCCTTCCTGACCTTGTGCTTCATGACTCACTTCTGCACACATGAACGCTTCACACACCACACACACCACACACCACCACACACACCACCGCACACACCACACATTTATTCAGAAAGCCTTGGTGCATCATTGTGGTCAGGAGTTTCATTTATAAGGAGGAGCAAGTTATTTTAGTGCCCATTCCATTGCTTACAGAAAAATAAGGTCTTTAGTATAATACGTTAAAACAAGCAGCCTTTTTTTTTCCCCCCTCTCTTGTAGTCAACACGACAAATTTTCTTTATGTTTTCATTTAAACGAGTATTCACAAAGCTATCTACGTATGTTTTGTATTTGCTCCTGTGTACGGTAATATCAATCCAAATGACGTCTATAGTGTTCTTTAGTATAATATGTTAGAATAGCAGTTATTTTCCATTTCTTCTTGTTAACACATCAAATTTTCTTTATGTCTGGTTTTGTCGAGTATTTACAAAGCTATCTATATTTTGTAGTCATTACTGCGTGTGTTGATATTAATCCAAACAGTAGTCTAGTGTTCTTTAGTATAACATATTAGAATAGCAGTTATTTTCTTTTTCCTGTAGTTAACACATCAAATTTTCTTTATATCTGGCTTTATCGAGTATTTACAAAGCTATCTATATTGTGTAGTCATTGCGGTCTGTGTTGATATTAATCCAAATGGCGAGTCTAGTGCATGAAGTGAGCCATGGCGGATATTAAAGCATGCCCATCCTAACCAAGGGAGCGAGAAAATTCAACCGTCTGTCTATTTCCATCATTCCATTCGTACTTGCAATGTTTTCAGGATTAACGACCCCATTTAAACTATATCCACCTATCCCTTATTCCCTGTGCAGCCTAGAGTGATTCATCCGCTAAAACACAATAATTAATAACAAAAGCAAGTTCATTCTTACTAACAGAGCGTGTGAGAAAAGACTGTTTGTGCTGCCGTCATAATGCTTTCAAGACTCACGCCTCACGCATCCATTTACGCTACTCCTTCCTTGTTCCCTGTGTAGGCTGCAGTAATTATCCCTCAACACTAAACATTAATAGCACGTATGTTATATTACTTGACTGAACGCCCGAGAAAAGTGAACAGTTTGCTTTATCATAATGTTTTGAAGAGTCACGCCCACACTTTAATCTTTCCTTGCTTCCAGTGCAGGCTAGAGTGATCTAGCACAGCGAACAATACCTAATTACACCCTATTGTTGTCCCGTTCGCTACTGACACATCCAGGGCAGCGGTGTTTCCATGATGCATTAACCATCACGCCACGCCGAGAGGGAGAGGGAGAGAGAGAGAGAGAGGGAGTGGGAGAGAGGGAGAGGGAGGAAGACAGGCAGGCACTAGAGAGGCATCCCCGCGTTCATTACCAGCGTGCAATAATAATAGCGTTATCGAGTGCAGCATGGAAATACCAGGACAAACTGCTGCTGCTGCTCTGTTTCATTATTCAAAGCCTATATTGCCTTGTAAATCGAAGGGAATTATGCAGTAATAGTTATAGTAGTGGTGGTGGTGGTGGTGGTGGTGGTGGTGTTGGAAAATTTCACGTCTTGAGAAGATGGAATAGCTATCGATGTGTGTAGTAGCAGTTAAAGTGGTAGTGGTGGTGATTATGGTGGTAGTAGTGGTTGAAGTGATGGTGTAAGTGGTGGTGGTGGTGGTGGTGTGTGGTGGTGGTGGTGGTAGTGGAAGTGGTGGTGTAAGTGGTGATGTAGGTTGTGGAGGTGGTGGTGGTGGTAGTGATGGAAGTGGTGGTGTAGGTGCTGGTGGTGGTGGTTGAAGTGGTGTTGTAGGAATATTTCACGTCTCTGGAAGCTGAAATACTTATCAAAGTCTCTTGTGTTTCTCTTGGTTATGGAAAACTTGCAAATTCTCGCTCACATTAAGAGCGCGCGGGGAGAAACTTAACAGGGAAATAAGGATGAGGTGAAATACAGTGTTTTGCCACAAATGGACCAATAGATTGAAGTAATGTATGATCAAAGGAGACGGGTGTGTGTGTGTGTGTGTGTGTGTGTGTGTGTGTGTGTGTGTGTGTGTGTGTGTATGCGAAAAATATCAAAATCTGCTGCTAAAAGGCATTAATATTTTTACATAAGCTAGATGAAATATGAATACCAAAAGATAGACACAAAAAATAATAAATGACTGACACAACGTAGTGAAAAATAAATGAATAACTAGATGAATAAATCAATCTTCCTAAAATGCATGGTTATAAATACGTCTCTTACTTCTCTTTTCCTTTTTATTTTAGCCCAAAAAGAACTTCCACTGCTATTCATAAAGATTCCATTGGTATTTAAGTTGAATGGAAGTTTAAATTAGCACAAGTACAATTTTTCCTCGAACGATTAAATGCAGGAAACAAAACAGAGAGAGAGAGAGAGAGAGAGAGAGAGAGAGAGAGAGAGAGAGAGAGAGAGAGAGAGAGAGAGAGAGAGAGAGAGAGAGAGAGAGAGAGAGAGAGAGAGAGAGAGAGAGAGAGAGAGAGAGAGAGAGAGAGAGAGAGAGAGAGAGAGAGAGAGAGAGAGAGAGAGAGAGAGAGAGAGAGAGAGAGAGAGAGAGAGAGAGAGAGAGAGAGAGAGAGAGAGAGAGAGAGAGAGAGAGAGTCATCGTTATCTTGTCGTACTGGTGAATCTGGCACTTCCCGGGGAGAGAGAGAGAGTGAGAGAGAGAGAGGTGAGGTGCCACGCTTCAGTGCCTCAGTGCCTCTACTAGTGCCCACCAGTGCCCGCCAGTGCCCGTCTCTCGCGCAGCTCCGGCAAGAAGCCCGCGCGGCACCACCTCGCCGGGCCCGCAACAGTCTAGATGACGCAGACAGAAGGAGGCACTGCAGAAGGTGTGTAGTGGGACTTGGCACACACACACACACACACACACACACACACACACACACACACACACACACACGCACACACACATACGGAACTATACAGATAGATAGATATAAACAGATAAATAAATAGATAGACAGGGATAGGTAAATAGATAAATAGATGGATAGATATATAGATAGAAAGGTAGGTAAATACTACTTATACCCTAACATATACGCGCACACGCACACACGCACTCACACACACACACACACACACACACACACACACACACACACACACACACACACATACATACATACACAGTAGTAGTAGCAGCAGCAGCAGCAGTAGTAATAGTAGTAGTAGTAGTAGTAGTAGTAGTAGTAGTAATAGTAGTGGTAACAGTAGTAGTAGCAATAATAACAGCAGAAATACCTAGTTAATCATCAAAATATCATAAATACAAACAAGCACTCCACAGCAATTAATTCATACTCAAAACAAACCGATTGAAAACACACTCATAAACACACACTGACGCATTCTTGACACCCCCAAATGTCCTTCAAGAGACACCCACACTCCAACCTCTAACACGCACAAAAAAAAAAAAAAGAAATAAAATCATCCACGTAACCCTAAAACACCTGTGACGAAAGAAGAAAGAAAACGAGGCGAAGAGAAGCCAGCTGATCATTGCACTGACGCTAACGTGAACTCTGAACCAAGATCCTAAAAAAACATGTGTCTCTCGAGGAAGCGGAAGAGATCGAGCGGTGCAAGGCGGAGAGGGAGCAGAGAGGCAACTGGCAAGGCTTGGTAATTGACGTTATGAAGAGGAATTAAGTGGTGCCGTGTCGCGTGTTACTTCTCCCTTGTGACTTGAGGGACGAGAGAAAGGCGGAACTGCTACTGTAGAGGTACACGAGAAAGGGACTACAATATATACATGTGCGCTTACACACACACACACACACACACACACACACACACACACACACACACACACACACACACACACACACACACTACAGCTGCAGTTTAAAGTGTCTCGGTGTCATTATTTTTCTTACTCAGTGTTATCTGCTTGTGTAAATTTTTCTATCTAATGGTTGCCAGCTCTAAATAAACCGTTAGCTATAATGATTTTTACTCCGACGCGCAGAATTGAAGCATAGTTGTATAGATGGACAGATAAGCAGATAAATGTATAGGTAGATAGATAAGTGGATACATTGATAAATATATAGTTGCACATATTGATGAATGCACTAATAGATAGACAAGCCTATAGATAAATGTGTGAATAAGTGGATGAATGTATAAATAGATACGTAGAGAGAGACCATGTTTACACACACACACACACACACACACACACACACACACACACACACACACACACACACACACACACACACACACACACACACACATTCACATCGGCACAAGCGACATTACAGGTGTCAAGGTCACACACACACACACACACACACACACACACACACACACACACACACACACACACACACACACACACACACACACACACACACCCAGAAGCAATTAGATTTCATTCAGTACCGCTCCACTTAGATACCACCACCACTACCACCACCACCACCACCACTGTTAGTATCAATAGTTGTGTTCCTACATGCACACGTGCGTTGCCTTGCATATGACGCGGTAATATCACAAGAGACCAGGAACAAGTAGGGAGGAAGATGTTGAAAATGGATCTGTATGGTAGGAGAAAGAAAAGAAGAGAGAGGAAAGAAGTGTATAGTTAGGATGATGTTAATGGAGAAGAAAGGTAGAGGGAGAGAAAGAGTTACGAGAATATTAATAGATGCAGTAAAAGAGTTAAAAGATTATTAATAGATGCAGTAAAAGAGGGCAAGATTGTTATGGAGAAGTAAAAATGTATAGTTAGGAAGAATTTTATAGAGAAGGAAAGTAGAAGGAGATGAAGAGCTAAAGGAATATTAATAGCAAGATTGTTATGAAGAAGTAGAAATGTATAATCAGGAAGATGTTTATAGAGAAGGAAAGTAGAAGGAGAGAAAGAGCTAAGAGAACGTTAAATGATGTAGTGAAAAACCAAACATGTGACTGAGGGAAACACAGAAGGTAGAACGATTTGGGATAAACTTGACCGGAGAGAAGATAACACTGGGTCAATACACGTGAAAATGCAAGTAATAAAAACACGCAGCCTTGCAGGAACACCAATACTAATGCTTAACTTCATTACCAGCGCCCATCACCAGCACCACCAATAACAGCTAATGCCTCGTGCTTCATAACGATACCAATACTCGAATCTAATAACAACAAGCACCACCACCACCACAACCACTATCATCACCACCATCACTACTACATAGACCATGCGTATAACAATATGACCGTATTCTAAAAGACTACACTACTTTTAAAAGGCTCCGGGTAAGGTTTGGCGGGTTTTTAAGAGTGTTTTATTGTTTTACTGAGAAGTTAATAGGACATACATTATCAACAGGAAAAAATACTCTTGAGGATACATCTTATCTTTATAATCTGAAAATAGTCGTAATGAAATGACGCAAGTTTTAGTGTTTCATGGCTCTAGTGACAAATTAACAAGCATTCTATATCATGAGCAGGTAAAACACCATTGAAAACTTGCCTAATCGTCTCTGTGGCGTTTAAAAATAGTTGTGGTGAAGCGACACGAATTTTACGGATATTTTTGTGGTTCTAGTATCAAATTAACAAGCATTTTATAGTAATAACAGGTAATACACTATTGAAAACAGGGTTAATTGTCTCTGTGGCATTTCAAAATAGTTGTAATGAATTGTGACAAGAGATTTTAAGGGTATTTTGTGGTTTTATTGACAAACCAACAAGCATTCTATATTATTAACAGATAAGACACTCTTGAGCACGCGGAATCGTCTCTGTGCCCTTTGAAAATAGTTTTGGTGATGTGACACGAGTTTTTAAAGGTGTTTTTGTTGTTTTAGTGGCAAATGAATAAGATCACAGTTTAATCTGTTCAGTACCAGAACGCGTTTTCATATTCATTCTGGTTACTATTTTGGCGATTATACAGCTTCAGAAACATCAAAATTGTAAAGACTCTGGCCATTAATCTTTTGACCTCCATAGACCCATCCTAAAGCAAATATAATCGTCTAATACCCAAAATATCAAGGTAAAAATGCGTTCAAGTAATGAAGGGATTAAAAGTGTTTTGGGGTTTTAGTGACAAATGAACGAGATTACAGATTAAAACACTCCGTAAGGTGACTGAAATAGACCCAGCATTGCATCAGAGGCAGTCGAGGATTTGAAGCGACACAGCAAAGCATAGTAGAAAGGAGACAGTAGATTCCTCGCCTTGTGCCCCTGATTGTACAGAGATATCTTGCCAATCGAGACGTAAGTGGAGCTGAATCGACCTTGACAGCCGCGCCACTGGTACATCCCTCTGTGTGCCCATTGAGGAGCTGTCTAATGCCGCATGCTGACTTTTCTACGTTTTTTGTTTAATATTTATCTGTATGTCTTTCTATGACCAGTGTGAATATTAATGAGAAAAAAACCCGTAAAAATCCACTTCGCTATGTCTTTTTGCATCTTCTGTTTCGCTAGTTACCCAATCTCTCCCTCTTTGTACTGATCTTGAGCTCTCCTTCCACATTGTGTTCCTCCTTGTCTCGTGCTACGGTCCTCCTTGATCTTTTCCTTACAATTTGAGTGTTACGTTAAAGCAGATTATGTTGTATAGTTATTGTGCTACGCTGTAACCTTGTACCATCTATATTTTGCTTCTTCGTTCATGTCACGACTGTTACTTTCCTTACAATGAAATAAAAGCGCATTAGGACATCAGTAATTCTTTCTCTTATTGTATTTGTCTGATGTTATACACATTATTTCTACTCCTTTCATGTTCACGATCTGCTTTTTTCTATAATCCGGACTACGTTGTTTCTGGTAATTGTATCATATTAAAATAAGTCTCTTTTAGATAAAAAAAAAACAGTATAAAAAGATAAAACAAACCAAAACACAGTAACCTAATCCCTTTGAAAGCTTCCTCACTATTCCCTCACAACTTTTCCTTCTTGACATTCACTACAGCATCCTTTTCCTTCGTTTAGCTCCCTGACAGTAACATCACCCCTACAACATTCCTTAACCACTCACTACAGCATCCTTCTCCCTCATTTAGGTCCTTGACACAGTAACATCATACCTCCTCCATTCTATAAAGCATCCCTACATCATTGATACACCACTCACAACAGCATCCTTCTCCTTCATTTAGCTTCCCGACACAGTAACATCATACCTCTTCCGTTCTCTAAGGCACCTCTACAACATTCCTCCACCACTCACTACAAGTCCGTAGCCAGAAACGCTCTGCTCTCTCGCTACGACTATTTTCCAAGGCCACAGAGATGATTAGCAAAGTTTTGAAGAGTCTTTCTCCAGTTAATAATGTAGAAATGTTGTCACTTTGCCTCTAGAACCGGAAAAAACAACTTAAAAGACTCGTGTAAATATAAATAAAGGCTTTTTAAATAGTGAAGATGAAGCGTAGAAGTGTTTGAGAATACGATACCAGTATTTTTTCCTCTCTTTAGGTCCCTGACGCCCTCCCAGCCCTGCTCAGTCCCGTCCAGTCCTGTCACGCCCTGCCACGCCCCATCACGATCCGCCAAGATGAGCACCCGTCGCCACCTGTCGTGGAGGGCGCGGCAAGGAGGGGAACGTCTTCGTCAGGAGAGTCGCAAGGCCGCTGTGTCGTGTTGGCAAGACTTCCTAACCCTGCGTCTGGTGCCTCTCAAGATTACGTTCTTCGTTATTATGGGAGGTGAGACAGAGAGAGAGAGAGAGAGAGAGAGAGAGAGAGAGAGAGAGAGAGAGAGAGAGAGAGAGAGAGGAGTGTGTGTTGTTAGGTAAATTTACTCTTAGATGACAAAATGAGTTAATGGACTTTTGTGTGTAAATGTGTGTGTGTGTGTGTGTGTGTGTGTGTGTGTGTGTGTGTGTGTGTGTGTGTGTGTGTGTGTGTGTGTGTGTGTGTGTGTGTGTGTGTGTGTGTGTGTGTGTGTGTGTGTGTGTGTGTGTGTGTGTGTGTGTGTGTGTGTGTGTGTGTGTGTGTGTGTGTGTGTGTGTGTGTGTGTGTGTGTGTGAGTGTGTTTATGTGTGTGTTGCTACCTAAACCTCTCCTAGCATAAAACACACACCAACACAAATATACACGTCAAAACAAGTGATGCTCTTTCTCTCATTAACCACCAAAAATCTAATTTATCTACCTGAATCTCTTCTATTAATAAAGTACACAATCACACTGCAGGAAAGTAATCAACACATGACAGTCTTCCTCGAAACACCTTAAAAATACCCAAACATTCGCTTCTATTACACACACCTTGTTTCTACCACGTATCACCGCCAAACTAACCTAAAAACAAGTGATATCTTTCTCTCCAACTGTCTCAAATCTACCCAAACCTTCCTACGTCCATACTCAACCACCCCTCGTCTCTACCACGCCTCACCGCCAAGCTAAACTAAAAACAAGTGATATCTTTCTCTCAAACACTCTCACTCACTCTCAATCTACACAGACTTTGCCACTGTCCATGCTAAACACTACTCTCTACTGCCCGTCACTGCCAAGCCACAGAGATCCCCAACAACCGGTCTAGCGTAACACAAATGATCGCCTCAAGTTTGGCCAGAGTGATAGGTGCAAGTTTTCTCCTCCGGCCAATCTCACGTTGAAAATTCTTCCTCCGTACGTCTCGTGGGAATTCTGCGGGAGCGTGCGAAAGGAGGAGATATTGCGGAAGTGCGAGACATACGAAATTAAAGGCTCCAGAAATACTGCTACGCTTTTGGAACTTAAAAAAAGGGGAAGGAAAGTATTGGGGTCTTGTGGCCGAATGTAAGCTAGGCACTTTGGAAAAAAAAAAAAAATTGTAATTGTGCTTTGAAACTTAAAGCTGAAAAATTAATGTAATAGATGTTGTTATAAAATGTAACTTGAACTGAAATACTCTTTGAAATAAAATAATGAGGAAGAAAATGATAGAAGCTTTATGGGAGAATATAAACTGAAGGCTTGAGAAATAGTATAGAAAAATCGAATGTAATGGAGATGTTGTGACAGAATGTGACTTGAGGAATTGAAATGCGCTTTGAAACAAAATAATGAGGAAGGAATAATAAAAGATTTTGAAGAAGAACATGATGTGAAGGCTTGAGAAATAGCGATATATCATTAAAAAAAAGTCGAATGTAATCGAAATGTGATAGAATGTGTCTTGAATTGAAATGCGCTTTGAAATAAAATAATGAAGAAGGAAATATTGGAAGTTTTTATAGAAGAATATATTTTTTTATGTAAGAGGGAGAACTACCAAGTGCAAAAAAGTGAATATTAGAAAATGAAGGTCCACTGGAATTGTAGTCTCCATATGAAGTGAAAGCTTGAGAAATACCAATACATCTTAAAACTAAAAAAAAAAAGTTTAAAGCATTTGGGATTTCTATTTGTTTTAGCTTCAGTGTCTTGTATTTTCTGCCTTTCTGTCTATCTATCTATATAAAGTGTCTCCATCTGTCAGTCTATCTCCCTCCCCTTCCCTCTCTTCCATCTTCCATTTCTCCTCCTCTCTCCCTCTTTTTCCTCCCCTCACTCACTTTCTCTTACTCATGGAACCTTTTACATTTGTATTGCTCTTTTTTCTTCATTTCTTTATTCTATGTTTAAGTTTCATTGTCTTAAATCACTTATGTCTTCTCCCTGTCTGTCTATCTGTATTCACGTCCTCCATCCTTTCGCTTCTTTTCGATTTTCTATTCCTCCCTCTCTCTCTCTCTCACTCTCTTTTTCCTTTCGTCCCTTCCTTCCTCTTATTTTCCGAAACTTTTTATATTTCTTTTCGTTCTAAGCACGTAGTTTATTCCCCTCAGTACCATGACGCGTTTTCATATCAATTCTGCATACTATTTGGTGATTTTATATAATTTCAGAAACTCATGTGGGGGATTGAAATAGCGAAGACAGTGGCTATTAATCCTCTGACCTCCGTACACCCTTCCTAATGTCAATAAAATGGTCTAATCGTACACAAATTTCAAAGTAAAAAATATGTCTTAGTATCGAAGGGCTTAAAAACTCATTTCTCTAATTTCACAACAAAATAACTTACAGAGACTCTCATGGGTAGACCTAACGGCTTCTTACAACTTTCCTGGTTATTCTTACGATCTTATGTTCAAATTTATATCTCAGTAAAACGTACGATATTTATCCGAGGCTTTCAAGTGCCGTCTATCATTTCTCGCCTCAATTAAAACTTATATTGCACATGTTTTCGCTTCTGTCTTACGTTACTTAGCATTTATCCTCTCTCTCTCTCTCTCTCTCTCTCTCTCTCTCTCTCTCTCTCTCTCTCTCTCTCTCTCTCTCTCTCTCTCTCTCTCTCTCTCTCTCTCTCTCTCTCTCTCTCTCTCTCTCTCTCTCTCTCTCTTAACCCCTCCAATACTGGGACACATTTTTATCTTGAGATTTGTGTACGATTAGACCATTTTATTGACTTTATTGACATTGGGAAGGGTCAATGGAGGTCAGAAGATTAATGGCCACAGTCTTCTCTATTGTAATCCCTATATGAGTTTCTAAAGCTGTATAAAATCACCAAATAGTAAGCAGAATGAATATGGAAACGGATCATGGTATTCAAGGGACTAATCCTACAGCTAAGTAACCAAACAAGACGAAGAAAACGGTGCAAATCCTAACCCAAACAATGCCTTCCTTCCCTTTCCCACAGCTACTCAGTGCGTGGACCCCTTCATTCCACTGCTACTGAGGGCGCTGGGTCTTACACTGGAGGAGACGGGGCTAGTGTTCACCATCAGCCCCCTCATCCCTATATTCGCTCCTCTGCTGGCCGGAGTGGTGGCGGACAAGATTGGGAACTTCCGGGTTGGTTATGAGTCGAGAGCTTTCACGTAACAAGGAAATGAAGGAGAAAAGCGAGAGGGAGATACAAGGAGGGTGGAAGGAAGAGGGATGAGAGGGAGGGTAGCTAAAACATGGGTAGGGTAAAGGAAGGAGGAAGTGAGGGAAAGCAGAATAGGGAAGGTAATGGAAGAGATAGGAAGGGTAGGGAAAAAGAGAGAGTAGAATGAATAGGAAAGAATATAAAAGGGATAGAGAAAGAGGAGGTGAATGGAGAGAAGAGAGGAAAAGGAAGAGGAAGGAAAGGATAAATAGAGGAAGTGAGTGTGTCTGTATGTGTTCGGAAGGGTATGAAAAAGAGTGAGTAGGAGAGAGAGGAAAGGAGAGGAAATGAAAAAGAGAGAGAAAAAGATAGAGGAGAGTGGAGAGAAGAGAAGAAGATAGAGAGGGAGGAAAGGATAAATAAAGGAAGTGAGTGTGTCTGTGTGTGTTCAGATGGGTAGGGAAAAAGAGAGAGTGAAGAGGAAACGAAATAAAAGGGAGAGAGAGAGAAAGAGGGAGGAGAATGAAGAGAAGAGAGGGAGAGGGAGAGGAAGGAAAGGCTGAATAGAGGAAGTGAGTGTGTCTGTGTGTGTTTCAAGTGCGTGAGTTTTAATGTTACTGTATTCTTTCAATTACTCTTTCTGTGACCTTAAGTTGAGTTTGTCCTGTTCTTTGTTTGCTTTTCTAGTTGAGTTATTGTTTTATATTTCTTTACTCTTTTTTGTCATGCTTCATTATTATTTTTTTTCTTTATTTGGTTGCATTGGTGCCTTATTTTCTTGTCGTGAAACTTCAGTGACTCTTGTTCTCTCTTTTTTTCCATCTAAGTGTTACACGTGCCACTTTTTTGCTGTTAAGTCTCAGTTATTCTTACTCTTCCTCTCTATTAATTCACACTTTGCTTTTCTTACACTATCCCCTAAAAATCACCCATTTTCTTCCACAGTGACCTTCTTCCACAGTATCTTTCTTCTTCCATAGCGATCCTTCTTCTTTTACAGTGACCCCTTCTTCTACAGTGACCCTTCTTCAATAGTGACCCTTCTTCTTCCACACTGACCCTTCTCCTTCTATAGTGACCCATCTTCTTCTACAGTGACCCTTCTTCCACAGTGATTTTTCCTCCACACTGACCCTCTTTCTGCTACACTGACTCTTTTCTCCCTCCCTGCAGTGCATCCTGGTGTTCACAGTGGCTCTGAGCGGCGTAGTATCCCTCGTCAACATCGCCATCCCTCCGGCACGCACCACACTCAAACACTCCCCGAACATCTCCTTTGGCCTCACCTGCGAGGAGGGGAGCTTTGTCCTAACACCGGTGCCTCCCGCGAGTGACGGCGACTCGTGTGAATTTCTGGACAATACGATACATGTGCCGTCTCTGGAGGCTAAGAACTGCGGCTACACTTGTCCAGACCCCGCCGTGGTGCTCCCTTCCAAGGCGATGAAGGATATGAAGAAGATGAAGGTCCTACAGGCGGTTAACTCCACGCTGTACCACGTGTGTAAGATCCAGGGCGGGACTGAGGACGGTGGGACGCAGCAGAAATGTTTCCGGAAGAACCTCAACAAGACGCGCAAAGCCGAAAACATGCCCAGGTCCTTCATAATCCACAATCTGATCCTGCCACTTACCGGAGCCACGCAAATCGGCGGTGAAATCTCTGTCATTAACTACACGATGTCCAAAGTGGCGATCACCAGCTTCGAGTGCACTAACGGGGTAGTGCCGAAGAAGGTCACCATTCCAAAGATAACACTGGAGGAAGCGCCGCGATTCGAGAAGGATAAAGCGTCAGTTTCTTGCCACTTTCACTGCCTGGCCCAGCTGCCGCACAAGAACGCGTGTGTCAAGAGGCCTATGAGCGTGGAGCATAACGTGGCTCTCAGCTTCTGGTTCTTCGTCACTATTAACACCCTCGGGAAGCTTCTCATCGGCCTCTCCTACACGCTCTTCGAAGTGGCGGTCCTGGCGATACTGAAGGAATATGGTTACGATTACGGTCTCCAGCGCATCTACGGTTCTATCGGCGGGATGGTCTTTGCGCCTCTCTCCGGCCTGGCCATTGACTATCTCGGCAAGGGAGGACACTATTCAGATTATCAGTAAGTTGGTGTCAATGTCTGCTTTTTGGAGATTTACTAGAACTTATGTGTTTTACGTTTCCTGTGTGACTTTTCTTATGTTGTCAAGTATATGATAATTACAGACTATAGGTATGCTGATAATCACTAAATAATTCAACAAATTCAAGAAACAAAACAGCATTATATTCAAATACAATAACTGCAAAAGGTTTTCTTCTTGCTCTCACTCCTATTCTGTCCAACTCTCTAATACAGGCGTTAACCAGTACTCTCTACTCTCAATCATTCACACCTTTCTCTGGTAAACTCTGGAACTCCCTGCTTGTTTCTGCTTTTCCAAGTTCCTATGACTTGATTTAATTTAAGACAGAGGTTTCAAGAAATTAATTCCTTTCTTTCGGCTAACTCTTTCGGGACTGCAGGGAACTGGCAACTAAGGGGGCTTTTTTTTTTTCATTGCCCTTAGCCAGCTTCCCCTTATCACATGAAAAAATGCTCTCGTTTTTATTTATTTATGCATTCACAACCACCAAGCCAGAAAAAAAACCCACTTTCTTTCCATCCCAGCCTCATCCATCCATTTCCAGTTACTAACACACCCAAAAACGTGAACAAACCAACACAATACAATAATAACAAACACTCACATTCCCTGCCTCATCCTGTCTTTTCCCTTACGCAGTGTGATGTTTATGCTGTACTGCGCACTGAAGCTGTTTTGTGCTCTCATCTTGGTTATGGTCGACCTGCGCTTCAAGGTTCCAGCAAGCAACCTGTGTCGTAGTGTGTGCTGTCTGCTCACTAACATTGAGGTGATTCTGCTGCTGTTCGTGGTCTTCATATCGGGTGAGTCTATCAGTGGGCCAAGAATTCGGTGTTTAAGAGCGCTTGAGAATGTTTAGGAGTGCTTGAGAGGGTTTGATAGTGCTTGAGAGAGAGAGAGAGAGAGAGAGAGAGAGAGAGAGAGAGAGAGACTATACTTAATCTATTTTCCTCATATTTCTTCTCTTATTTTGATGAAGTGTTTCCATACCAACAATCCTTATGCCTAACCTAACCTAACCTAATCTAACATACCACAAGCTAACGTAAGTTAACCTAACCTAGTTCAATTCAATCCTATAATTTTTACGTCTTCCTACCATTACTGTACCCTTCTAACATAGCTTAACCAAACCAAACCAAACAAAAATCTTACCTAACCTATATTAAACATATGCAGTTCATTCCCACATCCTCGTCTTCCATCTCCTGTTACTACTACTACTACTACTACTACTACTACTACCAATACTTCAAACTTATCTTAATCTAACTTCACACCTATTCAGACTGCTCCCACATCCTCCTCTCCATACTACTATTACACTTCTAAACTACCTTAGCCTAACTTCACCGCAATAAAACCCTCTCACATCCTCCTTTTTCTCCTCTTTCTCCTCCTCTTCCTATTACAATAACTACCAATATTTATAACCAAACATAACCCTACTTTATCCCATGCAATCGACTCTCACATCCTCCTCTTCCTCCTCCTTCTATTACTATAACT
The DNA here is from genome assembly GCF_017591435.1 of Portunus trituberculatus. Lineage (NCBI taxonomy): Eukaryota > Metazoa > Arthropoda > Malacostraca > Decapoda > Portunidae > Portunus > Portunus trituberculatus. The sequence continues at coordinate 4,252,608 of NC_059279.1, read as the reverse complement.
ACTTCTACCAATACTTCTAACCAAACATAACCTGACAATGCTCTCCTCTTATTCGTCTCCTAGGCATGTGTTACGGCTTCATCGAGAATTTCCTGCCTCTTCATCTTCGTGACCTGGGAGCGACTAACTGGTTCATTGGCATCCTCACCACCATCGCCTCCTTCGCTGCCCTGCCCTTCCTGGCGCTCTCTGAAGGGATTTGCAAGAAGTTTGGGTATTTTCAGTCCATCGCCTTTGGTCTTCTGTGCTACTCCATCAGATGTGTGGGTGAGTGTTCAGTGGGGGTGGTTGGGTGCTTGGGTAGTGTGTGTGTGTGTGTGTGTGTGTGTGTGTGTGTGTGTGTGTGTGTGTGTGTGTGTGTGTGTGTGTGTGTGTGTGTGTGTGTGTGTGTGTGTGTGTGTGTGTGTGTGTGTGTGTGTGTGTGTGTGTGTGTGTGTGTGTGTGAGAGAGAGAGAGAGAGAGAGAGAGAGAGAGAGAGAGAGAGAGAGAGAGAGAGAGAGAGAGAGAGAGAGAGAGAGAGAGAGAGAGAGAGAGAGAGAGAGAGAGAGAGAGAGAGAGAGAGAGAGAGAGAGAGAGAGAGAGAGAGAGAGAGAGAGAGAGAGAAACACTCATAGATACCATAAACAAAACAATTTCCCAGTTCACCTAAAACATTTTCAACACAACAAGAGGAAGGCAACAAACCATTTCTGTGGCATTTGCTCGACTCTGGCTTACTGAACGCCCCGCCCCAGCAGGACGCGTTCACACAATTACCACTCATTCAGATCATCATGTGCAAGTGTTCCCTCCCTCCCTCACTCCCTCCTCTGCCTTCTTCCCTCCCTTCCTCACTCCCTCCTCTCCCTTCTTCCCTCCCTTCCTCTCTCCTTCCCTCCATCTCTCCCTCTCTGTCTCTGTTTCTCCTTTTTTTTCCAACTTTCGTCATTCTCTGTCATATTCAATTGTTATGATTATTATTTTTTGTCTGTGTGTGTCTTGTTTCTTCCTTTCCTCTGCCTTCTCTCTTTCTTTTCTGCCATCTTTTCTTCCTGTTTTGTTCTCCCCTTTCCTTCATCTTTCTATCTCTCTCTGTCTCTCTGTTTCTCCTTTTCTCCAACTTTCGTCAGTGTGACATTCAATTTTCATTATTATATTTTGTATGTATGTATCTTTTGTTTCTTCCTTATTCTCTGCCTTCTCTCTCTTTCTTTTCAACCATCTTTTCTTCTTGTCCTGTTCTCTCTCTCCTTTCCTTCATCTTTCTTCATTCATTGCAGTCAAAGTCAATTGTCGTTTTTTTCCCTTGTCTTCTTTCTTTTCTCTTTTTCTCTTTTCTCCCTTTTTCTTTTTGTTGCTCTCTCCTTCCATCCTCCTTTTCTTAATAATTGCAGTCACATTCCTCATTTCCAGTCTTTTCTTCTCTCACTCCTCTTTTCCTCTCCTCTTCCTCTTCCTCCTCTTCAAGCTCTTTTTTTTCCTGAAATTTTCTTCATTCTTCGCACACCCACCCAGCTATTCATTTTTTCTCTCTCTTCCTACTCTCTCATCTCCTCATCCTCCCTCCCCATACCCTCTTTTCTCTTTCTTTTCGTCTCTTTATCTTCTTTCACCATCTTTCACTGGCACATTTCTTCTTCCCCTTTACTTGTTCTATTCCTGGCTCTTCCTCTCCTTCTTCTCTCGCTATGTTTTACAGACACACCCTCTTCTTCTTCTTCTCCTCCTCCTCCTCCTCCTCCTCCTCCTCCTCCTCCTCCTCCTCCTCCTCCTCCTCCTCCTCCTAATATATTATTTAGTTCTAATATTTACCATGTTTGTTTTAGTCTGTCACTTAAAGTTTCGTTTTCTATGTAAGGTTAAACAAGTTTTCTTATATTTTTATCCCTGTTTAACATTGCTTTCTTCATCTTCTTCTTCTTCGAAGTTCTTCTTCTTCTTCTTCTTCTTCTCCTCCTCTTCCTCCTCCTCCTTCATCTTCTTAACATATATCTCAATACGGGTTTTAGTGAAAGATTAGCAATATTTCTACATCATTATTGGGAGAAACACTTGAGAACCAGGATAATCATCTCAGTGGCTTTTGAAAGTAATCATTATGAAGTTAAACAGCTTTTTAAGGATGTTTTCACGGTTCTAGTGACAGAATAACAAAATTTCACCATTAATTCTAAGAAAAATACTCTTGTGAACCGAGCCAATCTTTTATGTAGCCCTTGAAAACAGTATTGGAGAGAGATCAAAGCGTTTCTGAATGTTACGTAAGGTGCAAAGGTCAGACAATGTGGTAAGGACAGGTCATCTGGGAAACCTTGGCAGCAAGGAAGTCAGGAAAGAGGGAGCGGGTATCATGCGTCCCGAGTTATGAAGAGTGGAGGTGACAGCACTAAGGAATCATCTCCTCGTTGGCTACACTGCTTGATTGGCGCCCTAGTTCCACGCCTCCACGCCCACACATTCCATGCTCTCTCTCTCTCTCTCTCTCTCTCTCTCTCTCTCTCTCTCTCTCTCTGTGAAATTATTCGTTTAGTCTTCCATGGGTGTGGTTTGCTTTCTTTCTTTACATTTTTTTTTCAGAGCCTTATAATATCTAAAAAAAAATGAAAACACCCTTAAAAATCCAATACTTTCCGCTGGACTTCGTAAACAATCACTAAAACCATAAAAAAATTGAAAAAAACCTAATTAACTTATCAGACCTTATCAAGAATCACTACAACCATGAAGACACCCTGTAGAAACACAACAATTTGCAATACAACTAGTAAAACCATAAGAACAGTCTTAAAACCCATGTAAGCCCTCTTAGAAACCATGTCAATACCTTTAGAAATCACGAAATATTCTTAGAAACCACGAAACACCCTTAGAACCATGACAACATCCTTAAAGCCACGAAACTTTCTTAAAACATGAAAACACCCTTAAAAACCATGATAATTTTTAAAAACCCTGACAACACAATTAGAAACCATGAAGCACCCTAAAAACCATGATAGCACCCTTAAAAACATGAAAACACCCTAGAAACCATGAAAATATACTTAAAAACCACGTAGGAACCATTAAAAAGAATGGTAACACCTTTAAAAACCATGAAAACACCATAAAAACCACGAAACACCCTTACAAACCATGTAAACATCCTTAAAAACCACGAAAACACCCTAAAACCACAAAGCATCCTTAAAAAACATATAAACACTCATAAAAACAACAATAACTCCCACCAAAACCGTGAATAATAACCAGGAAAGGATATTTTAAACGTTATAGAATCCAATCCTTCTTATGAACCTTCGCTATAGAAAGGAGGTCCTCGTATATACACTCTTGTCTTTCTTACACGCACTGCATCTGCCTCCCATCTTCTTTCTGACGTGCATTCAGCCCTGCTTGGATGTGAAGGTCACGAGGTGTAGTGTTAACCATGCCAGATCTGCAGTTTCCTGTCGTCTCAGCTGTTCAATGGTAACTTTTCTCCTCACTTCCCTTCGGTACGAGATCCTCTGCTGTCTATCCTCTATCTTTGTCGTTGTGAGTGTTTTTGTTTTGTTTGTGCTGTTTTGTCTTTGTTGATCTGTTTTTTTTCTGCTTCTCTCTCTCTCTCTCTCTCTCTCTCTCTCTCTCTCTCTCTCTCTCTCTCTCTCTCTCTCTCTCTCTCTCTCTCTCTCTCTCTCTCTCTCTCTCTCTCTCTCTCTCTCTCTTTAATGTCTTGTCTGTTTATTTCTCTGTCTCTCTCTCCATTTATCTCTTTGTCTGTCTCTATTTATCTCTGTCTAATTGTTTGTCTTTTTCTTTATCTCTTTGTTTTCTGTATTTTTTTGTTTGCCTGTTTCTCTATTTGTCTTTTTCTCTAACTGTTTGTCTGTTTATTTCTCTGTCTGTCTGTCTATCTGTCTGTCTGTCTGTCTGTCTGTCTGTCTGTCTGTCTCTCTCTCTCTCTCTCTCTCTCTCTCTCTCTCTCTCTCTCATCAGTATATCTCCCTTCTCATCTATTTGTCCATCCATTTTTTCCTCCTTTTCTCATCTCTTTCTTTTTATTTCCTCCATTTCTTTATTCGTGAAGAGATTGAAGACTGTATGTGTGTGTGTGTGTGTGTGTGTGTGTGTGTGTGTGTGTGTGTGTGTGTGTGTGTGTGTGTGTGTGTGTGTGTGTGTGTACTCTAGCACCCTCCTCGCCTTGCCATGCCAATCGAAAACTTTTCCTCTTACGACACAATCTTTTTCTCTAATTTCTTCTCTCCTAAGTGAGTTCTAGGAAATGCTCACAGTGGAGGGACACCTGCCAACCTTTCCTTCCCTGTCACCACCACCACCACCACCACCACCACCACCACCACCATCCCCAACGGCATCCGGTTCTTATATATTTATCCCGTGTATTTTGATTCGTCTTCGATATCTACTCAGTCAGTCGGTCAGTTAATCAGGCAGTCAGTTAGTCCATTAGTTTAACAGTCAGTCAGGCAGTCAGGCAGTCAGCTAGTCAGTCCTTTAGTCACTAGTTTAAGTCAGTCAGGTTGCTATTCAGTCAATTTGTCCTTTAGAAAGTCAGTCAGTCAGTCAGTCACTAGTCTAAAATGAAGTCTCTCTCTCTCTCTCTCTCTCTCTCTCTCTCTCTCTCTCTCTCTCTCTCTCTCTCTCTCTCTCTCTCCCCCATTAAGTATTCAAGTAGATTACAACACGCGACATTTACCACACAGACGCAGTTTATTTAGATACACTACAGTGACCTTCTTCCCTCTCTCCCTCCTTCCCTCCTTGCCTCCATCTCAATCTTCGTCTCCTCTCCTCCTCTCTCGTCTTTTCTCTCCTCACTCTTAAGACTTTTTTTTTCTCCCTTCCTCCTCCCTCTTGTACTCTTTTTATTCTTTTTCTTATTTTCCTTCCTCTTCTTCCTCCTCCTCCTACACACTCTCTTGTTCTTCCATTTTTCTCCTCTTCCCTTTGGTTATTTTCAAGTCAGTCTCAGTTAGAATCGATGTAACTTCAGCTTGGAACAACAAAAGATTAGTGAATGTAAGGTTTGTATTATTAAACGCGCTATTCTCTCATTTAAACTATATTCAAAGGCCATAGAGACGATTACTTGAATTCTCACGACTGTTTTTCCTATTAATGATACA